>NC_057345.1:85531428-85834285 GCF_016509475.1 Prionailurus bengalensis | reverse complement strand
TTGGATAAATGCCTAGTAGTGCAGTTGTTGGGGCATAGGGTAGTTCTATTTTTAATTTTTTTGAGGAACCTCCATACTGTTTTCCAGAGTGGCTGCACCAGTTTGCATTCCCACCAGCAGTGCAAAAGGGTTCCTCTTTTTCCATATCCTAGCCAACATCCGTTATCGCATGAGTTGTTAATGTTAGCTACTCTGACAGGTGCGAGGTGGTATCACATTGTGGTTTTGATTTGTATTTCTCTGATAATGAATGATGTTGAGCATCTTTTCGTGTGTCTGTTAGCCATCTGGATGTCTTCTTGGGAAAAATGTCTATTCATGTCTTCTGCCCATTCTTCACTGGATTGTTTGTTTTTTGGGTGCTGAGTTTGGTAAGTTCTTTATAGATTTTGTATACTAACTCTATCTGATTATGTCATTGCAAATATCTTCTCCCATTCTGTCATTGGTTGCCTTTTAGTTTTGCTGATTGTTTCCTTCCCTCTGCAGAAGATTTTTATCTTGATGAGGCCCTGGTAGTTCATTGTTGCTTTTTGTTTCCCTTGCTTCCAGAGACATGTCAAGTAAGAAGTTGCTGTGGCCAAGGTCAAAGAGGTTGTTGCTTGTTTTCTTTAGGATTTTGATGGCTTTCTGTCTTATGTTTAGGTCTTTCATTCGTTTTGAGTTTATTTTTGTATATGGTGTAAGAAAGTGGTCCGGGTTCATTTTTCATGCATTTTTCATGCATTTTCATTTTTCATTTTCATTTTCATTTTTCAAACATGTTGTCCAGTTTTCCCAACACCATTGGCTGAAGAGACCGTCTTTTTTCCATTGGATATTCTTTCCTGCTTTGTCAAAGATTAGTTGGCCATACATTTGTGGGTCCATTTCTGGATTCTCTATTCTGTTCCATTGATCTGTGTGTCTGGTTTTGTGCCAGTACCATACTGTCTTGATGATTACAGCTTTGTAATACAGCTTGAAGTCCCGAATTGTGATGCCTCCAGCTTTGGTTTTCTTTTTCAGGATTGCTTTGGCTATTCCGGCTCTTTCCTGGTTCCATACAAATTTTAGGATTGCTTGCTCTAGCCCTGTGAAGAATGCTGGTGTTGGGGGGGCATGGGTAGCTCAGTTAGTTAAACGTCTGACTTCCGCTCAGGTCACGATCTCATGGTTCACTAGGTTGAGACCCACGTCAGGCTCTGTGCTGACAGCTTGGAGCCTGGAACCTGCTTCAAATTCTGTGTCTCCCTCTCTCTCTGCCTGCCCCTTTCCCACTCATGCTCTGTGTCTGTCTCTCTCTCTCCCTCTCAAAAATAAATAAAAACATTAACAAAATTTTGTTTTTATTTATTTATTTAAAAAAAAATTTTTTTTTCAACGTTTATTTATTCTTGGGACAGAGAGAGACAGAGCATGAACAGGGGAGGGGCAGAGAGAGAGGGAGACACAGAATCGGAAACAGGCTCCAGGCTCTGAGCCATCAGCCCAGAGCCCGACGCAGGGCTCGAACTCACGGACCGCGAGATCGTGACCTGGCTGAAGTCGGACGCTTAACCGACTGTGCCACCCAGGCGCCCCAACAAAATTTTAAAAAAAGAATGCTGGTGCTATATTGATAGGGATTGCCCAAACATTAGTTATTATTAAAGTGTGATTAATACATGAAGTGACATCAATGTTCTGAAGTCATAGAGAAGGAGAAACTTCAGTGAAAGATAGTGATAATGCTCAGAGAACTCTGAGGAAAGTAATGCAAAATTTTGAAGCCCATGGTTTGACACCTGCTTTTTCATTTTTGTTTTGTAACTTCTTCTGCCTGTATACTAGTCATACAAGACTATTTGTTATCCCTTGATTGTGCCTGATAATCTCAATACCATACCTTTATTCATGCTATTCTCCCTGCCCCAGCTGCTTTTTCTTTCATAGCCTTCAAAGTCTGTCTTAAATCCCTTCACTATAAGGAATTTTTCAGTTGCCTAGGTTGAGATTAATTGCCTTTATTCATTTATCAGATAGCATAGTGCAGGTGTAATGTCTGAATTCTAATTTGGTCACCTCTGCAAGGTGACCTTAGCCATGTTTGTAACTTATGCACCTCAGTTCTTCCTTTCTAAGACACACATAATATTTACTTAATAAGATTATTGTTATGTAAGATACATGTAAAGCACGGGTAGTCAGTAAGTGTTAGTAACCCTTCCCTTCCTTCTCTTGAAGCACTTAAATCAAGCAAATCTGAGTAGAGTCATTTAATCTGATCTCAATTTGAGGACATGGACCGTGTGTATTTCTGTTTGTATTCCTAGCATCCATCATACTACCTGGCTTAGAGCAGCTTTTATATGTCTGAATTGAGAGTTTAAGGTCACTGCTCCTAGGTGGCAGAGGTGGGCTAGAATCCAATTCTAATATGAAATCTAACTTATAGGGAGGATGTTATGTGAATTTATGTATTGTTCAGAGTATGACATTTATTTTGGGAAATAGCATTTTTTATGAGTTTTTATTGATATGTTTTATATTGTTCCCATAACAACCATTATAATGGAGAAAATATGATTTGTGATTTCAAGTACTATATTTTCTGAAAGCTCAGACTTTTCTACAACATATTTTGGGGTTGGGGGAAGAACTTTATTCTGTGGGCCTTTCCTCCTCCCTTTTCCCCCCAAAGCTAATGCAATATAGACATTTGTAATATATGCAACAGTATCATTAATAAGCTTATAAAATTATATTAATGTGATTCTTCCAGTATTATCTAAAGAATACTTTATTAGTTGACTTTTTTTTTTTAACAAATTTATCAAGTATGATAGGACCTTTTTTTTAAGCTTTTCTTTCTTTTTTTTTTTTTTAAAGCTTGTTTATTTTGAGAAAGACAGAGATGGCACCAGTGGGGGAGGGACAGAGAGAGGAAGAAAGAATCCCAAGCAGGCTTCACATTGTCAGCCCAGAGCCCACTGCAGGGCTTGAACTCATGAACTGCAAGACCATGACCTGAGCTGAAACCAAGAGTAGGACACTTAACTAACTGCCTGAGCCACCCAGGTGCCCCCCCCCCCCCCGCCACCTTTTTTAAGAGAGCGCAAGCAAGGGAGAGGGGCAGAAGGAGAGAGAAAAGATCTTTTTTTAAAAAAACATTTTTTTAAATGTTTTTATTTATTTTTGAGAAAGAGACAGAGCATGAGCAGGGGAGGGGCAGAGAGAGAGAGAGGGAGACACAGAATCCAAAGCAGGCTCCAGGCTCTGAGCTGTCAGCACAGAGCCCCATGCGGGGCTTGAACTCACAGACTGTGAGATCATGACCTGAGCTGACGTCAGATGCTTAACTGACTGAGCCATCCAGGCGCCCCAGAAGGAGAGAGAAAAAATCTTCAGCAGGCTCCCTGCTCAGCACAGACCCCTGATGTGGGGCTCGATCCTATGACCCTGGGATCATGACCTGAACCAAAATCAAGAGCTGGATGCTCAACCAACTGAGCCACCCAGTTGCCCCAATAGGAATTTAGAAAGTGTACATCACCATAAAAAGTTATCTACTGCAGTATCATACCCTCTATGGCAGCATGTTTTAGAAAAAAACTTCAGAAGGCAAAAACCAAACATAATGACATTGTAGATCTGAAAAGGCCCTCACAAACCTAACTCTGTTCACTTCCCTTACAAATTAGGAAATTGAAAGGTTTTTTTTTTTTTTTCCTAAGAACTTAATTTGCAGAATTGGAGTAGAAATCTAATCTGTTTCACATATAATACACTAGATATTAGAAAAATAGAAACAAAATGTTCTCTTGTTTTAAAAATACAGTAGTACCTTGGTTTGTGAGCATAATTCGTTCTGGAAACATGCTTATAATCCAAAGCACTTGCATATCAAAGCAAATTTCCCCACAGGAAATAATGGAAATTCAGATGATTCGGTCCAAAACCCAAAAAATATTCATATAAAGATGATTATGAGGGGCGCCTGAGTGGCTCAGTTGGTAAGCATCTGACTCGACTTCAGCTCAGGTCATGGTCTTGTAGGTTGGTAAGTTTGAGCCCTGAGTCAGGCTCTGCATTGGCAGTGCGGAGAGCCTGCTTGGGATTCTCTCTCTCTCTCCCTCTCTCTCTGCCCCCCCCCCCCGAAATAAATAAACTTTAAAAAATGATTACAATACTGTAATATAATACAAAATAATAAAATACAAAACTTAAAGAAAAATAAATTAACCTGCACTTACCTTTGAACCTGCACTTCATGGCTGGTGTGAGGGAAACAAGAGAGGAGGATTATTGTGTAGGACAGCTTTGACTATTATTAACGGAATCACTGGTATCTGTTGGTTCAATGGAAACTTTTTCTTTTCGTGCAACTTTAACAAGGAACCTACCCAATGACACTTGCTTTTGCCTCCTTTTGAGGATTTCGGGGAAATGTGACATTGCATTGCCGCTAAACAGATTCATTACTCGCACTGCTACAGCCTTATTCAGGTGGTGCTTTTCTACAAAATTTTGTACTGTTTTCCACATTTTACACATCTCCCTAATCTCATTTGAAATGAAGGTTTTCTCTGCCTTTTTCTCTTCCTTTGCAGACGAGATGCTGATGTAGACTTACAAAATCTTGAGATTTGGGTCACTCACATACAATTTCCTTCTTCCACCATAATCATCTTCTTCTTACTGCCTTTCTTTTCAGTCTTTTTCTGCATGGGAGCCATTGTGTACGCTTGCATGGATGTTGACTATAGTACAGTATTAATAAACTTTTGTCATATACTGTATTTGATGTAACTGGCAATAAAGCAGAAGAGGAAAGGGTCTCTTTCTGCAGGAAGCCTGACCTAGAATGAAGCAAAGCATTTCTAAGCTTACTCTTATGTGGAAAAGCAGGGGACTGTCCATAGGTGCTTTGAAGTGACAAAAAATACACTAGTGCCAGTTGTGGGCACCTTTCAACATTCTGAAAAATCATTGATTTCTGCCAAACACTGTGCCCTGAGATAGCATCTGAGCATGGGAAAGGATCACTAGCAATCCCACAAAGAAAGAGAAGAACCATTGGCTCACTTGTGATCATGGGACATTCAGTGTCACATACTACTTGTATTGCAAGATATCATTTGTTTATGAAGTTAAAATTTATTAGAAATGCTTGCTGTCATACAGAACACATGCAGAACAAGTTACTCGCAGTTTAAGGTTTCACTGTTAGTTCTTCCTATCTGTGCCATTGCTGCTCATTCCTATTCAGATAACAGAAGTTATGGTAAACTTACTATATGGTAACCTCACCATACTAAGATTAGGCAACCAATCATGTTCAATAGGAAACTTAACTAAAATGACATTTTTTAAGGCAATATAAAAATTGTAAGTTAGAGCATAAAAAAAATCTGAACAATTGAATTTAGCCTTGGTCAACTATTACCAAGTTTTTCCATCAACACTCAGTTGCTAGGTCTATCTATACTTTTTACTTCTGTAGTAGATAAGTAGCAGAATGTGGGAAAAATTTAAAACACATCTTTAAAAAAATTTTTTTAATGTTTTTATTTATTTTTGAGAGAGCATGAGTGAGGTAGGGGCAGAGAGAGAGGGAGACACAGAATCTGAAGCAGGCTCCAGGCTCTGAGCCATCAGCACAGAGCCTGATGTGGGGCTTGAACTCATAAACCTCAAGATCACGACCTGAGCCGAAGTTGAGCACTTAACTGACTGAGCCACCCAGGTGCCCCTAAAACACATTTTTAGAAGAGTAGCTTAAAATGGAATAAATTCTATTTTTACTTTTACTTTTGTTTCCTGCACATCAGGTAAAAGCCATTGTTATTTAATTCTAGCAGGATAAAGAACACTTGTGCAGAGATGTTTTTTCACCAATTTTCCCTTTATTTCCTCAATTAAGCATTTTGGCTCAGTTTGATTAATGGTTATGAGCACCTTTATTTATATGTCTCTGTCTGATATTGAATTCTCTAAGATGGAGTAGATACTGTGGAAAGTTATGGTCTCTTTAGAAAAAGTTTAGGGACACTTGGGTGGCTCAGTCAGTTATGGATCTGACCTCCTCTCAGGTCATGATCTCACTGTTTGTGAGTTCGAGTCCCACATCAGGCTCTGTGCTGACAGCTCAGAGCCTGGAGCCTGCTTCAGATTCTGTGTTTCCCTCTCCCTCTCTCTCTCCCCTGCTCACGTTCTGTCTCTCTTTCTCTCTCAAAAGTAACCATTAAAAAAAAATTTTTTTTAACGTTTTAAAATAAAGTTTAGAGTTACTCTGCCTCTGGGTTAAGGTCGACAATAAAATTGTTGACAGTACTTCTGTGGATATATTGAATATTGAGCAGATGTAGTTGGTGGATTTTGTATATGCATAAGAGAAGGAATATATTATTCTATTTCCTTGATTATAAACATGCCATGTATTCTAATGCTGCTTCACATTTTTAGTTTTTCAAATGGAATCTCCCATAAATCAATTTGATCAATTGGTGATTTTTTTTAATGTGAAGTTGTTAATAAATTGATAGTTTGTCTGGCTTTCAGTAGATGCTATTTTAGAATCAGGGCAGTGAGGTTATATCTCAGTCTAGTAATGGGAATTTCACATCATTTATTTCATTTAATTCTCACAACAACTCCATTTTACAGGAGAGAAAAATATAGATAGTTCCTGGTTAAAAACCTGATTACTTATTAGTGGAAGAACAAGAACTTAAAACTTTAAATCCAGTGTGCTTTCCAAATAACTGTTTTTAACTTAGGGAGCACCTGTGAAAGATCTTGCAACTTAATACAGAAAACTTTAGCTAATACAAATGACAGGGGTAACTCATTCCATGCAAATGTTTCTGACAGTTGGGTATATCTTTTCATACAGGAGAGTAAGTGTTAGAGTGAGCATTGAACTACAATCAGTTTCTAATCCAGTTCACAGAAAGGTTGGTATTAATTTCTTTTGAAACACATTTTTTCTTTTTTTAAAAATATAATTTCTGTACATTATAATTATTTTTGTTCTTTAAGAATATGAGGTCTTTTGTTACACTCACCTTGCCTTTTAGTTTTGGGCCCGTTTGTAACTTGCAAATCTGGGGTGATAGAATCTACAAAGACAGTGATTGAGAGATTATTATACCATATGTTTCTGAAGCATACAGGAAGAATTGGGGATTGGGAGAATTGGGGGTTAAGTTTTACCAATGCACTTATAAGTTGCTAGAATATATATTTTGCTACCCTGTAGAATTGGCATTTCATGGTGTAAATGCGAGAATAGAATGAATTGAAGCACTGCAGGGATATAGTTTTTTGAATCTTTGCCTTTTGAAGGGAGGCATTTAGAACATCAGTCCTATGTGATCTTCAAAAGTCTGAGTCATTAACAGTGATGTGGATACAGAATAGATGACTAAGAAATACAGCATCTGTTTTCTTTGTGTCAGAGCTTTCCTTACACATGAGGATTCAAGGACCTTGTAGTATTATTAGTAGTAGTAGTTTCAGTTTTTAATAGCATTTTGGGTGGATTTCAGGAAGTACCTAAGTAGAAGCTGCTTTAAGAACAGGACCTTCTGAGGCAGAGCAAATACCTAGATTGCGAATTTTCTGGGGTAGAGATGATATATTTCTTACATGTTAATTCCTTAGACCTGCTGTACCTCTTCATTTCCTAACTGCTCATAAGTGGTTTAGATTTTTCTAGAACTCTACCCTAACAGTTCCTCAGTAGACACGAGTAGATTCTATTTCGAAGTGAGGGCTTATTCTTAACCTCACTTCTTTATTAGGCCTCCATCATCTTGTTGCCATGCCTGTTTTCCTTACTACATTATTCACTGAAGTATGTAATTTCTGTGTACTTCTGTATCCGTTTTTGCTACTGTGGTGCTCCACCACACTGTAAATGTACATAGAAAGTGGTCTTTATGAAAGACATTCACTTCATTTGAAACTGAAAACAGATGGGCTTCCACGTCCACCGCCACCTGGAGTAGGAATAGGCCCTCAGAATGAAGCCTTGGCAACTTGTTACTTGATACCCCTGCCCTCTGCCTGAGAGACGAATGCTCCTTTTCTAGGATAGATCGTTGGCTTGTTGTTTCAGCTGATGTGTTGCCACTTTGGAAGTATCAATTAACTTGGGAAAAACTGAAAATATAATTGAATATGATATGGTCAGTGGTTGAGTGTTTTTGTCATGGTATAGTACAGCAAGGACTGGGTCTCAATTTTCCTAAGAGGATGATAGTCCTTAACTTCAATTCTGGCATTTAATTAGTTTTTATAGACCCCCACAAGGATCCCATGGAGCAGAATATCTACCCCTGTTTAAGAATCTTAAGTCTTTTAAAGACTGATGAAAAACCCAGCAGCACCAAAAAACAAAGTCATCTGAAGTATAATGGTGACACATTGTTGTTACTGGATAATTTTACTTCTAAGAAGGAAGGAATTAGGCTAAAAGCCAGATCTATTGAAAACATTAAAAAATAACAATCTTTCTTTTAGGATTTAGTTATCCGTCTGACTGATGATACCGATCCATTTTTTCTGTATAACCTTGTTATATCTGAGGAAGATTTTCAGAGGTAATTAAATTTGTTTTTCTGTTTTTTTTTTTTTTGTTTGTTTTAACCTTTTATTTACTTTTGAGAGAGAGAGCGGGGGCTCGCTTGTGCGAGTGGGGGAGGGGCAGAGAGAGAGGGAGACAGAATCCAAAGCAGGCTCCAGGCTTTGCGCTGTCAGTCAGCACAGAGAAGGACACAGGGCTCAAATCCATGAACTGTGAGATCATGACCTGAGCCAAAGTCAGACGCTCAACCGACTGAGCCACCCGGGCGCCCCAGGATGTTTTTGAAAGTAAATATTTCATATGTTATCAGAGTTCTGCTTAAAACAGCCCAGAGTTTTGGAGCTTTAGCTAAGTATATTGACCTTTTCCTTCCCATTGAATGAATTCTATAAAAATCAAAGTTCCCTAGCTCAGTTTTTGATTATAATGCATGTTCAGTAAATAAAAAAAAGACTATTTCAGGGTTTTAATTACAATTAAAAATAGTAATTAAATTTTTAAAATTCTCTTTTCTTCTGTATAGTTTAAAATTCCAACAAGGCCTTCTGGTAGACTTCTTAGCTTTCCCACAAAAATTTATAGATCTTCTTCAGCAATGTACTCAAGAACATGCCAAAGAAATTCCAAGGTAAGTCTCATGAGAGCTCTATATCATTAAAATTCTCTCAAGACAAACTCTTCTTTGTAAGCCAAATTGATGGCAGAATATTTTCTATGTGTTAAAAGTATCTCTGTCTATTTTTAAAACTGGGTTTAGGGCTCTATTAAATATCAACTTTTAAGGAATCATGGTTAAAATCAGAAATATTTACCCCTTAATTTTCATGTCTTGACAGAGCCATTAAAATTATCTAAAATATTTAACATCATCAAGTATGTGTTTTTATAATGAACTTGGAAAAGGAGAATAAGATTTTGGTTTGTGTATATTCTTATATACATATGGATACATGCATATATATTCATATATTCACATACACGTATGAAAATGTGTATATTCATGTGATGCTAAAGCCTGATCCTTTCATTGTAAAATTCACCAACCTTTTATCTATTGGTGTCATCAGTTGATGATTGTTTGAATCAATTATTTTATTAGGAACTACAAAGTTATGCATTTCTAATTCTGCCATTCTTTTTATACTTATTAGGTATAATTTTTTTATAAAGAATTTTTCTTCATCTGTTTGGGCTATTTGATTACTCTGAAAATTCTTATAGAAAAGGATAAATACTAAATTCCTTATATTTTCATCTTTCATAATGAACTCCTGGACATTTGCATATTCACTGTTTCAGTGAATTCTTTTTCTATTTCTTGCCCAATTTTTCCATTTTACTATTTACATCAGTTTATCCACTTTAACCATTGGGAGTCCTTTCATGTTGGCCCCTGTGATTTCTATATGCCCCCTTTCCTGACACTTCTAATCATTTCTGATGCGCTGGAGCTTATGATTCAATGGGAAAGTTTCACTGTCTCATAAGTATTGTTATATTGTGACACTTTTCTTTTCAAAGGTTTTTGCTGCAGTTAGTTTCTCCAGCACCTATTTTGGATAACTCACCTGCCTTTTTAAATGTGGTAGAGACAAATCCTTTTAAGCATCTTACACACCTCTCACTAAAACTTTTACCTGGAAATGATGTGGAAATAAAGAAGTTTTTAGCCAGCTGTTTGAAAAGTAGCAAGGTAAGATTTAAATTTATTTTTTAAAAAATAAATACCAAAAGTCTCTGATAAATCACTGAAAAGCTATATTGCTATTAGTTTTTGTTTTCAGAGTGAAGTGTTTTTAAAGATGTCTAGTAAATTTTTGTAATATGTAAGGGATTTATTTTTATTTTATTGGTTGTTTATTTGTTATTTTTAGTTAAGATATAGTGAGGTTAGAACTGGACTAAAAATTGAAAAACTAGGTGCCATCATTTTTATTAATTTTATGTAATCTGAGGTAGTTCACTTAAGGTGTTGATGGTTTTATCAATTTGTAGATAAGTATGGAGATATCTACTACCCTATTGCACTTATCTCAAATGAGGAAACATGTGTGAAAGTGGTTTGAGAATTACAAAGTGCTCTTTAACTTTGTAAGGTATATGTAGCAAAGAAGCAACATTGGGATGCCTCTTAATAGTTTTCACAAAGTCTTTAGTCAAATGCTATAGATTAGTGCATCTCAAACTTTGGTGGTACACAAATCCTCTAGGCATCTTGCTCATTCAGAGTGAGTCAGAAGGTTTGAGGTGGAACCTAAAATTCTGTATTTTTAACAAACTCCCAGGGTGATGCTGACACTATATTTTGCTATACTTTGAGTAGCACAGCTATAGATGATTAAATTGTAAACTGCTTAATTTTACTATTTTTATAAATAGGAAGAAAAATTATCATTGATGCAATCACTAGATGATGTTACTAGGCAACTGAAATTCACACAAAAGGTAATTCAGATTTCATTTTGTCTTTGTATGTCATCCAAACATTGGCTCTGAATTGCTTCTTGAATCCTGTCCAGGCTTTTGTGTATTAATTTTTAAAAGTATGTTACTTTTGGATTCCTTCTCCTTTTTGACATCCTTCCCCTACCAGTAAATTGTCTTAATCTGATGCTTTCTCTGATATTTGATACCATACAAACATTTCTGTTAACTTCAGTATATGACACATTCCTTCCAAGTCTTCATTAAATAATATATAGTACCTGTCACATGTTACTTCTTCACTCTTTTATTCACCTCATTCCTCCTGTCGAAAATAACTTTTCAGTTCACATCTTCTAAACCTCTTTTCCATACTTGTGTTATGAATTATTTTGATAGGCTTACCATCATTTTAGTCATAGCTACAATCTTTTTGCCCATACTCCTTGAAACTGAGGACCAAAGTATCTGGTAAGTGGCATGACTTCAGGCAGAAATTGTCCTGCACAACATAGCCCATCTAGGAAACCTGTGTTGCTGGGTTTTAGGTGTATATATGAACCACTCCTTATGACTGACTTGCTCTACCCTGGGTAGACATTTATTTCTTAATATCAGAGGAGAGGATTTGGTGGTGAAGAGCCGAGTTTAACTAAAAGGTTAAAGATAGTTAAGCTTGACTTCTGAGCTGTGCTAACTCTAAAATTGCTTTTATTCTAATCTTGATTTCCTCAAATTAAAAAAAAATTCTGTGTAGGAAAAGGCTTTGAGTATATTTTGGAAAGCTGTGATTCCTTTTCTTTAATATCCTTTGTAAATATTGCCATGTTCTAAGCTAATAACATTCACAAGACTTTCTTAATATTTTGTATTGAACTCTAATACAGACCTTATCAGAAAAAGTGCAAGAATTAGATAAGTTACAGAATGAATGGGCATCACACACAGCTGCATTGTCAAATAAACATTCCCAGGAACTAACAAATGAGAAAGAAAAGGCCTTGCAGGTATGAACATTAAAAGAAAATAGAAAATTATTTTTTTGTTGCTGTTATTTTGTTAGTTGTAAAAGTAATATATGCTTGGTTTAATATGTTCAAACATTACAGAAGTATGTGAAAAATTAAGTTTCTCGTTATAAGTCTTAATATCCAGAAATAATTTATAAACTTTTTGATATATGTTTTCTAGACTTGTCTCTTGATATGTAAATAATGTCATTTAAAAATATATATTTGTAAGTTTAGAAGTATGTAAATCATGATTGTATACACCTAGTGGGTTTTTGTTTTATTCTGTGCTAATGAGGTCCTACAGTATATATTAATTGTAACTTTTTTTTCATGTAACATGACACTATAGATCATTCTTTTTAAGTATTCTTTTTTAGTGGCTGCATAGTATGAATTATTTGGATATAACATGAATTATTTAACTACTTACCTAAGTGATGGACATTTCAACGTGTCAGTATCTTGGCTAACACGAATACTACAGCGAATGTTCTTTGTTCCTAGAAGGGAGATTGCAGTATACCCATATAAGGTATTAATGGATGTTGTAGATTTGCCACCCAGGTCATACCAAATGGAATGTAAAAGATAGTGTATGATAGTACTTATTTCCCCATATTCTTTTTTTTTATTATTAAGCTTTAAATTTTAATTCCAGTGTACTTAACATCCAGTGTTATATTAGTTTCAGGTATATGTGCAGTATAGTGACTCAACAGTAATATACATTACTCGGTGACCATGAAAAGTGTATTCTTTACTCTCCCTCACCTGTTTCACCTATCTGCTTCTGTACCTCCTCTCAGATAACTCAATTTGTTCTCTATAATTAAGGGTCTCTTTCTTGGTTTGTCTGTCTTTTTTTTACCTTTGTCCATTTGTTTTGTTTCTGATATTCTACATATGAGTGAAATCATATGGTATTTGTCTTTTTCTGACAGACTCACTTTGCTGAACATTATACTCTGGCTCCATCCCTGTTGTTGCAAATGGCAAGATTTCATTCTTTTTTATGGCTGAATGATATTCCATTGTATGTATATGCCACATCTTTATCCATTCATCTATTTTTTTGTTTTATTTTACTATTTTTTTTTTTTAAATTTTTTTTTTTTAACGTTTATTTATTTTTGGGACAGAGAGAGACAGAGCATGAATGGGGGAGGGGCAGAGAGAGAGGGAGACACAGAATCGGAAACAGGCTCCAGGCTCTGAGCCATCAGCCCAGAGCCCGACGCGGGGCTCGAACTCACGGACCGCGAGATCGTGACCTGGCTGAAGTCGGACGCTTAACCGACTGCGCCACCCAGGCGCCCCATATTTTACTATTTTTTTAATATGCAATTTATTGTCAAATTGGTTTCCATACAACACCCAGTGCTCATCCCAACAGGTGCCCTCCTCAATACCCATCACCCACTTTCCCCTTCCTCCCACCCCCCCATCATCTATTGATAGATAACTGGTTGCTTCCGTAATTTGGCTATTATAAATACTGCTGCAATAAACATAGGGTGCATATATCCTTTGGAATTAGTGTTTTTGTATTCTTTGGGTAAATACCTGGTAGTGTGATAACTGGATTGCAGGGTAGTTCTATCTTGTTTTTTTTTTTTAAGTTTATTTATTTTCTTTAGTAATCTCTACACCCAACCTGGAGCTCGAACTCATGACCCAGAGATCAAGAGTCTCATGCTCTTCTGACTGAGCCTGCCAGGTGCCCATTTGGGCGGCTTTATTTTTAATTTTTTGAGAAACCTCCATACTCTTTCACCTTGTCTGCACCAATTTGCATTCCCAGCAACAGTGCAACAGGGTTCCTTTTTCTCCACTTCCTCACCAGCACTTGTTTCTTGTGGTTTCAGTTGTAACCATTCTGACAGGTGTGTGAGAGGATATCTCATTATGCTTTCAATTTAGGTTTCCCTAATGAATGATGTTGAGCATCTTTTCATGTGTCTGTTGGCCATTTGTCTTCTTTGGAGAAATGTCTGTTCATGTCTTCTGTCCATGTTTTCATTGGATTGTGGGTGTGTGTGTGTGTGTGTGTGTGTGTGGTATCGGTTCTTTATATATTTTGGACACTAACCCTTTATATATCATTTGCAAATATCTTCTCCTATTCAGTAGGTTGCCTTTTTAGTTTTATTGTTTCCTTTGCTCTGTGGAAGCTTTTTATTCTGATGTAGTCCCAATAGTTTATGTTTGCTTTTATTTCCCTTGCCTCAGGAGACCTATCTAGAAAAAAGTTGACAGCCAGTGTCAGAGAAATTATTGCCTGTGCTCTCTTCTAGGATTGTTATGGTTTCAGGTCTCACATTTAGGTCTTTAATCCATTTTGAGTTTATTTTTGTGTATGGTGGAAGAATATGGTCCAGTTTCATTCTTTTGCATGTGACTGTCCAGTTTCTCAATACCTTTTATAGGAAAGACTGTTTTTCTCCCATTGGACATTGTCTCCTGCTTTGTCATAGAATAATTGACTGTAGGGGCGCCTGGGTGGCTCAGTTGGTTGGGCGTCCGACTTCGGCTCAGGTCACGATCTCGCGGTCCGTGAATTCGAGCCCCGCGTCGGGCTCTGGGCTGATGGCTCAGAGCCTGGAGCCTGCTTCCGATTCTGTGTCTCCCTCTCTCTCTGCCCCTCCCCCGTTCATGCTCTCTCTGTCTCAAAAATAAATAAACGTTAAAAAAAAAAAAGAATAATTGACTGTATAATCATGGGTTTATGTCTGGGCTTTCTGTCCTGTTCTTTTGATCTTTGTGTCTGTTTTTGTGCCAATACCATTCTGTTTTGATTACTACAGCTTTGTAATATAATTTGAAGTCAGAATTGTGATACCTTCAGGTTTTTTTTTTTCTTCTAGATTGTTTTGGCCATTCAGGGTCTTTTGTGTTTCCATGCAAATTTTAAGAGTATTCTAGTTCTGTGAAAAATGGTGTTAGTATTTTGATAGGATGGCATTTAATGTGTGGATTGCTTTGGGTAGTATGGGCATTTTATTTCTTTATTTTTAACGTTTATTTTGAGAGGGAGAGAAAGTGCATGCAAACAGAGGAGGGGCAGAGAGAGGGAGAGAGAGAATCCCAAGCAGGCCCTCCTCTGTCAGCCCAGACAGAGCCCAAAGCAGGGCTTGGCCCCACGAACCTCAGGGTCATGACCCTGAGCTGAAATCAGGAGTTGGATGCTTAACCAGCTGAGCCACCCAGGTACTCCAGTATGGACATTTAAATAGTATTTGTTCTTTCAGTCCATGAGCGTGCAATATCTTTCCATTTGTTTCTGTTATCTTAAGGTTCTTTCATCAGTGTTTTATAGTTTTCAGAATATAGGTCTTTCACTTCCTTAAGTTTATTCCTAAGTGTCTTATTTTTGATGCAATTGTAAATGAGATTGCTTTCTTAATTTCTCTGTCTGTGCTTCATTATTAGTGTATAGAAATGCAGTGGAAGGGTGCCTGGGTGGCTCAATTGGTTAAGTGTCCAACTCTTGATTTCATCTCAGGCCTTCACCTCAGGGTCATGAGTCCAAGCCCCATGTTGGGCTGTGCACTGGGTGTGGGGAGAAAAGCAAAAAGAAATGCAGTGCATTTCTGTATGTGGATTTTGTGTGCTGTGACCTTACCGAATTCATTTATTCATTTATCAGTTCTAGTAACTTCTGGTGGAGTCTTCCAAGTTTTCTATATATAGTATCATGTCATCTGCAAGTAATGAAAGTTTTACTTCCTTACTAATTTGGATGCCTTTTATTCCTTCATCTTGTCTGATTTCTGTGGCTAAGACTTCCAGTACTATGTTGAATAAAAGTGGTGAGATTGGACATCCTTGTGTTGCTCCTGTTCTAAGGTGGAAAGCTTAGTTTTTCACCATTCAGTATGATATTAGCTGTGGGTTTTTCGTATATGGTCTTTATTATGTTGAGGTACGTTTCTTCTAAACATATTTTGTTGAGGGTTTTTATCATGAATGGATCTTGTACTTTGTTAAATGCTTTTTCTGCGTCTATTGACATGATCGTATGGTTTTATCCTTTCTGTTATTGATGTGATGTATTACATTGATTTGTGAATTTTGAACCACCCTTGCAACCCAGGATTAAATCCTGCTTGATTGTGGTGAATGATTGTTTTTTAATGTATTGTTGGATTTGGTTTGCTAGTATTTTGTTGAGGAATTTTTGTATCTATGTTCATCAGAGACAATTGGCTTGTAATTCTCTTTTTTTGTAATACATATCTTTATCTGGTTTTGGTATCAGGGTAACACAGACCTCCTAAAATGAATTTGGAAGTTTTCCTTCCTCTTCTGGTTTTTGGAATAGTTTGAGAAGAACAGGTATTCATACTCTTTAAATATTTGGTTGAATTCACCTATGAAGCCATCTGGTCCTGGACTTTTGTTGGAATTTTTTGGTGACTGATTCAATTTCATTGTAGGTGATCAGTTTGTTCAATTTTTCTTTTTCTTCCTGATTCAGTTTTGGGATGTGATATGTTTTTTAGGAGTTTATCCATATCTTCTAGGTTGTACAACTTGTTGGCATATAGTTTTCCATGTCTTTTATAACCCTTTGTATTTTTGTTTTATTGGTTATTTCTCCTTTTCATTTCTAATTTTTTTTTTTTTAAGTTTCTATGTTGTTTATTTCTGCTCTAATTTTTTTTTTTTCTTTTGAGAGAGAGAGTGCTTGCACGCAAGCGGGGAAGGGGCAGAGAGAGAAGTAGAGAGAGAATTTCAGGCAAGCTCTGTGCTGTCAGCATGAAGCCAAATGCAGGGCTTGAGATCATGACCTGAGCTGAAACCAAGAGTCTGATGCTCAATCAACTGAGCCATCCAGGCACCCCTCTGGTCTAATCTTTATTATTTCTTTCCTTCTACTTGTTTGGGATTTTGTTTGTTCTTTGTCTCATTTAGGTGTAAGGTTAGGTTGTTTATTTGGGATTTTTCTTGCTTCTTGAGGTAGGCCTGTATTGCTTGCTATAAACTTCCCTCTTAGAACAGTTTTTGCTTCATCCCAAAGATTTTTGAACTATTTTGTTTCCATTTTCATTTTTCTCCATGTAATTTTCAATATCTGCTTCATTTCTTGGTGTCCCATTCATTGTTTACTAGCATGTTATTTTTAACCTTTATGTGTATCTGTGATCTTTCCAGATTTTTTCTTTGATTTCTAATTTCATAATTAGAAAAGATGAATGGAACAACTTCTGTCTTTTTGAATTAATTGAGACTTACTTTGTGGTCTAATATGTGATCTATTCTGGAACATGTTTTATGTGAAAAGAATTTTTATTCTGTTTCCAGATGGAATGTTTGGATATATCTGTTAAATCCATTTTGTCCGATGTGTCATCCAAAGCCACTGTTTCCTTGTTGGTACTGTTTGGATGATCTGTTCATTGATGTAAGTGGGATGTTAAAGTCCTTTAATATTACTGTATTGCTATCAATTAGCTCCTCTATGTTATTAGCTACTTTTATGTATTTGGATGTTTTCATGTTGGGTGCATAAGTATTTACAGTTTTCATATTTTCTTGTTGGATTGTCTCAATGATAAATCATGTCCTTCTTTGTCTCTTGTTACAGTCTTTGTTTTAAAGTGGAATACCAGGGGCGCCTGAGTGGCTCAGTTGGTTAAGCATCTGACTTCAGCTCAGGTCATGATTTCACAGTTCATGAGTTTGAGCCCTGCGTTGGACTCTGCTGACAGCTCAGAGCCTGGAGCCTGCTTAGGCTTCTGTGTCTCCCTCTCTCTCTGCTGCTTTCCTGCTCATGCTCTGTCTCTCAAAAATAAATAAAGATTAAAAAAAATTAAAAAAAAAAAAGTGACATACCAGTTTACACTGACATTCTGGGCGTGCATGATAGTACTTCATAATAATGTGCACTTTTTCATATGCATATTGACCACTTGAGTATTCTCATGAAATTCAAGAATTTCTTGTTTGCTCAAATCTTTAGCCCATTTTAATTTTTATTATATATTTTTAAAATATATATTTATTTGAGAGAGATGGTGCATGAGTGGGGGGGGGGTGTGGCAGAGAGTGAGGGAAAGAAAGAATCCCAATCAGAGTCCACAGTGTCAGTGCAGAGCCCTACATGGAGCTCTATCCTGTGAATTGTGAGATCACATGACCTGAGATGAAATCAAGAGTTGGATGCTTAACTGACTGAGCCCCCAGGTGCCCCTCACCCATTTTTAAATTGGACTTTTAGTATTTTGCTTATTGATTTGTAGGACTTTTTTGCATATTCTTTTTTTTTTTTTTTAAATTCTTTTTTTTTTTTTCAACGTTTATTTATTTTTTTGGGACAGAGAGAGACAGAGCATGAACGGGGGAGGGGCAGAGAGAGAGGGAGACACAGAATCGGAAACAGGCTCCAGGCTCTGAGCCATCAGCCCAGAGCCCGACGCGGGGCTCGAACTCACAGACTGCGAGATCGTGACCTGGCTGAAGTCTGACGCTTAACCGACTGCGCCACCCAGGCGCCCCTTTTTGCATATTCTTGACATGAGTCCTTTGTCTGATAGATGCATTGTGAATATTTTCGGTCTGGCTTGCCTTTTTCATTTCTGTATGGTATAAAGTAGGGATGTTATATCTTTATTATGTATCATATAAACATTTACTCCCACCCTGTTTTTGCCTTTTACTATTCTCTTTTGTTGTATATAGTTCTTTTTATTTTAATCAGTTTTTTTATGGTTTAAAGCTTCATTTCATGTTTGGAAAGCCTCTGCCACCCAAAGGCTATGAGAGATTTTCCTCCAGTATTTTCTTTTAATACTTTCATAGGTTTTTTTTGTTGTATTTAACTTTTGTTTTTACTTTTTTTAATGTTTTTATTCATTTTTTTTTTTAATTTTTTTTCAACGTTTATTTTTGGGACAGAGAGAGACAGAGCATGAACGGGGGAGGGGCAGAGAGAGAGGGAGACACAGAATCGGAAACAGGCTCCAGGCTCTGAGCCATCAGCCCAGAGCCCGACTTGGGGCTCGAACCCACGGACCACGAGATCGTGACCTGGCTGAAGTCGGACGCTCAACCGACTGCGCCACCCAGGCGCCCCTGTTTTTATTCATTTTTGAGAGAGAGACAGCAGTTGCATCCACAAATGTGCATGAATGGGGGAGGGGCAGAGAGAGAGAGGGACAGAGGATCTGAAGCGGGCTCTGTGCTGACAGCAGTGAGCCTGAGGCCGGGCTTGAACTCACAAACCATGAGATCATGATCTGAGCTGAAGTCAGATGCTCAGCCAACTAAGCCACTTGGTGCCCCTGTCGTATTTAACTTTTTAATCTGTTTGGAGTATATTTTTGTGGAGTGCAGTATAAGATAGGTATTTTTTTTTAACACAAAGTTAGTCATTTGTTCTAATACCATATATTCCACTTATTTAAAATGCAACTGTTAATATATATAGTAAATTCCTTTGTGTATTTTAGCTTGTTTCTGGAGTATTAGGGAGACCTAATATCTTTGCAATTTTCTTATCCACTAGCAAGACTATATTTTCGTTTATTCAGGTCTTATTTGTTTAAAACAGGCTTATAGTTTACTTTTATTTCCCTCTGTCTCCTTTCTTTTTTTCTTTTCCAGTTCTTATTAAATGTTGCCTAGAGACTTTACAGTTTTTTGCTGTATAAATTGGACCATCTATGCCCCACCACTGTGATAATTTTGTTTGTTGCTGATGTATATTAATGTCACACCCATTAATTGTGGATTATATTTATATAGCCTAATAGTTTTGAAGCTGATTCTCTTAGGTTTTTCAGGTAGATATGCAATATATAAAAATGTGAGGGGTGCCTGGGTGGCTCAGTTGGTTGAGCTTTTGACTTCACCTCAGGTCATGATCTCACGGTTAGTGAGTTTGAGTCCCACATCAGGCTTTGTGCTGACAACTTGGAGCTTGGAGCCTGCGCTTTCTCTCTCTGTCCCTCCCCTCCTCACGCTCTGTGTCTCTCAAAAATAAATTAACATTAAGAAAATGTGAATTTATGTTTTCTTAGTATTAATGTCTTTTTTCCTCTCATACAGAGAAATGCTAAATAATAGTGGAATACTTTCTTCATTCCATTCTTTTTTTTGGTAAATAACTTAAAATATCTCCCATTAGCAATGATGTTTGTTCTGTGTCTGAAAAAGTTTTCTTTTGTTCCTTCCAATTAAAGAGTTTTAATTCAAAGAGTGCTAAGTCACATAAAGTGATTCGGGGGGATTTAATCAAGTGATCATGTCATTTTTTTTCATTTTTATCTAATAATGTAATAAATGATAATGGATTTTTGGGGTGCCTAGGTGCTTCAGTCGATTAAGCATCTGACTCTTGATTTCAGCTCAGTTCATGATCTCATGGTTCTTGAATTTGAGAACTGCACTGGGCTCCTGGCTGACAGTGCAGATCCTGCTTGGGATTCTGTTTTTCTCCCTCTCCCTCTGCCCCTTCCTGGAGTTCTCTCTTTTGCTCTTTCTTTCACTTTCTTTCTTTTCTTCTTTCTCTTTCTCTGAAAATAAAGACACTTAAAAAAAGGGGTAAGTGTGGAACCATCTTTGAATTCATAGAATAATACTTAGTCAAAGAGATATTTAGTATCTTGGTGAATCAATCTATGAACACTTAATATAGGACATTTGTGTTTACATTTGACCCTTCAACAGCATGGGGGTTAGTAGTGCCAACCTTGCCTTGCAGTTGAAAATCCACCTATAACTTGACTCCCCAAAAACTTAATACCTAATAGCCTACTGTTGACTGGCAGCCTTACCAATAATATAAACAGCATATATTTTGTATGTTATATGTATTAAATACTATGTTGTTACTATAAAGTAAGCTAGAGGAAAGAAGATAATAAGAAAATTATAAGGAGCGGGCACCAGGGTGGCTCAGTCAGTTAAGCATCCGACTTTGGCTCAGGTCAAGGTCTCACGGTTCATGAGTTTGAGCCCCACATCAAGGCTCTCTGCTGTCAGCACAGAGCCTGTTTTAGATCCTCTGTCCCCCTCTCTTCTCTCTCTGTCCCTCCCTTGCTTGTGCTCTCACGGTCTCTCTAAAATAAGTTAAAATGTTTAAAAAAATTATAAGGAAGAGAAAATACGTGTACAATACTGTAAAAAAAAAATACACATGTAAGTGGATCTGCACAGTTCAAAGCTGTGTTCAAGCGTCACCTGTATATTTATAGTGAATTTGGTCTCAGATTATCCTTTTTCTGAACCCTTAGTCTGCATGTTAAAATTATGGACTATAGACTATTTTGTTAGAATTATGCTAGTGTCATGAAATGAGAACATTTTCCAGTTTTCTCTATGCTTTGGAACAGTCAGAAAACAAGGAACTATCTGTTCCTTGAAGGTTCGATAGAATTAAGTAGCCTCTTATCAGTTGGATCTAGTGCCTTTTTGAGGCATTTATCTTTAGGTTCTTTTCCCATTTCCTCCATGATCTTGGTCTGCTTGGATTTTTTTTATCATTTCTTTAGTTTTGCTAATTTATATTTCCTTAAAGAGCCATGTATTTCATCTATGTGTTTAAATGTATTAGTACAATATCATACACATTGTTATGATATTTAAAATCTTTGTATCATTTCTCATATGTTCTTAATTGTTTTGTCTTTTTTTTTTTTTTTTTTTGGTAGAATATATGAATGGGGGAGAGGGGCAGAGAGAGAGAGAGAGAGAGAGAGAGAGAGAGAGAATCTTAAGCAGGCTCCACTCCCAGCATGTGGTCCAATGCAGGGCCCAAATGGGATCCTGACCTGAGCTGAAATCTAGTTGGAGGCTCAACCTCAACGGACTGAGCCAGCCAGACCCTCCTTGTCTTTTTTTTTTTTTTTTAATTAAATTTAATTAATTAAAAAGAATTTTTTTTTAACGTTTATTTATTTTTGAGACAGAGAGAGACAGAGCATGAACGGGGGAGGGTCAGAGAGAGAGGGAGACAAATAATCTGAAACAGGCTCCAGGCTCTAAGCTGTCAGCACAGAGCCCGACGCGGGGCTTGAACTCACGGACCGCAAGATCATGACCTGAGCTGAAGTCGGACGCTCAACTGACTGAGCCACCCAGGTGCCCCTAATTTATTTATTTTTTAATGAGACTGGATGGTTTGTTTTTTGGCCTTTTTGAAGAATGTGTTTTTCATTGTATTCTATACTGTTTTTTTTCCTTGTTCACTAATTTCTGTCATTTCAATTTTTTTTGGTTGTTTTCAAATTCTAGAAATGCACTTACAAGTACGTTTGTTTATGACTCCAAAGTGACTGAGGGAGTTGTTTGTATTCGTTATTTGTTACTATATATTCTAATAGGATTGTGAATCAGTTCTTTGAGACTTTAAAATCGGACCATTCTTCTCTTCCTGCTGATATTATATAGGCAGTGCTTTTAAAATTTTAGTGTGCATCAGAATCACCTGCATTAAACAGTAGAAAATGTAAATGTTGCCCTATCCCTCACACTTCCTTTTTTTTTTTTAAAACAAAAATTCCAAAATTCTAATGGTCAGTGGGATAAAACCAGTTCTTTACTGCCTTTATTGCCTTCGATGTGTTTGCTTACCTTTGACAGTTACAGTTAGCATCTTTACCAGTTTATTCTCTTTATTCTTCTTGATTGCTCTTTCAGTGTTTTTTCCAGCACTGCATTTTCAGTCGTTTGTGAACTTCTTCTGTTTTATCAATATCTATTTTCCCTTCTCCTCTCCTTTCCGTTTTTTAAAAAGATGAGGGAATTAAAAAAAAATTTTTTTTCAACGTTTATTTATTTTTGGGTCAGAGAGAGACAGAGCATGAACGGGGGAGGGGCAGAGAGAGAGGGAGACACAGAATCTGAAACAGGCTCCAGGCTCTGAGCCATCAGCCCAGAGCCTGACGCGGGGCTCGAACTCACAGACCGTGAGATCGTGACCTGGCTGAAGTTGGACGCTTAACCGACTGCGCCACCCAGGCGCCCCAGAGAATTTTAAAGTAGTTACATAAAATTCTCCAAGTGTTTTATGAGGGAGACACTCCCCTGTTCCTGTAGGAATTTTTGAATAGGGACAACTTGTCTGGAATGCAGTTTTGGAACTTGCATCAAGTTTTATATTTGTTTACATTTTTTTGAGCTGTGATTGATCATAAGGAAATAATCCAAATTTTGGATGTATGTCTGCATATAAAAGCAATCATAGTTTTATATCTAATTGTGAAAAATTGGAAAGTCCATGTCCATAGTAATGCAGTTTAAATGAATTATGATATATCCATGGAATGGAACATTATGCAGCTATTAAAGTGTTTATAGAGTGTTTTAGTGGTATGAGAAGGTATAAATGCTAAAGGAATAAGAATCATGATTAAATTGTGTAAGTGGCTTAGTCTTAATTAGTTAAATGTGTTTTTTGTGTGTATGGGTGATGTCAATATAAATTTATTCGGAACATATCTGAGTATTTTCACAATCAGAAAAATATACTGTATATTTGAAAGGTATTTAGGATTTGATAGTGTTCATCAATAGAAATTATTAAGATAGGCTTGTAGTATGATTCAAACAGGCACAAGATTACATATTTATTACCATGTTCAAATTTTATCATGGCATAAGGGTGCCTGGCTGGCTCTGTCAGAAGAGTGTGTGACTCTTGATCTCAGGGTTGTGAGTTCAGGCTCCACACTGGATATAGAGACTACTTAAAAATAAAATCTTAAATAGATTTTATCATGGGTAAAACATAGCTACTAAATGTAAGACTGAACTAATGAACAATACCTTGTCGATTTTATAAATTTAGGGCTTTTTTAAATTATAAAAAAATGTATACTGTTGTACAAAACTGAAATAATATAATGGTATTTAAAGTGAATACTGAAAATTCCCTGTGTATCCGCTTATTTACTTTTAACACAAATAGGTTCATGCTATACTATTTTGGAGTTTTTTAACATAATCATGTCATTCTTCCCTTAACTTGAAGACTATTACTTCTAAATGTATGTGGGTTTAAGAGAAGCAGAAATTAAGAACAAGATCATAATGGTAAATTTGCCTTTGTTGGCCTTTCTCCTTCATTAAATCCATAATTGAAAATAGAGCCTCTGAAACAGGGAAATTTTATAATTATATAGAACAACTAAGATATTTTTTCTTCAAATCTTCGTGTGTGTGTGTGTGTGTGTGTGTGTGTTTTAATTATGGTACTATATTTTTATATAATAGGCGCAGGTACAATGTCAACAGCAGCATGAACAACAGAAAAAAGATTTAGAAATCCTCCATCAACGAAACATCCAGCAGCTACAAAACAAATTATCTGAGTTAGAAGCGGCTAATAAGGACCTAATGGAAAGAAAATATAAAGGAGACTCTACCATCAGAGAACTGAAAACAAAACTCTCTGGTGTTGAAGAGGTATTGAACTTTGAGTTTGTTCCCCCCACCACCAATTTAAAATAGTGTTTTAGTTTGGTGACTTTATTACTTGTGTGCATGGTGTTTCTCTAATGCTTTGCAAGGCTCTCTTGGTGGTGTTAGGGTAATCAGTTCAGACAATGCAAAAAAATTGAGAATCTAAAATCTGATAGAAAACGATAATTCAGAACAGAACTGAGGTAAAATTGGATATTTTTAGTTAAGGTTTTGAGGGGTAGGTCATTGGCACAGTGATCAGTGTACTTTTAATATCCTCACAGTGTCTATGGGTCCGTATACTCAGTGTTGACAGGACTGGTTCTTTCAGCCTACCTAACATACCAAACAACTATATGAAGTTGTGTCTAATAATAATAATGATACTTTATTAGTAATGATAGTAGCTACGCTTACTGAACACATGCTATGTGACAGGCACTGTGTAACTATTTTACATATAGTAAACCATTTAATTTTCGTAACAATTCTTTTATTTATTCATTTATTTATTTTTAATTTTTTAATTATTTTTTTTCCCAATTCTCTTAAAGAAGGTACTATTATCGCCATCTGATAAACTAAGGCACAGAAAAGTTAAGTAACTTGCCCAAGGTCACATAGCCAGTAAGTAGAAGAGAAAGGATTGGAACCTCTATTATTTGCTTGTCTTTAGAACTCCCTTGTTCTTTCAGTCAACAGAGACATTTCTTTAATCTTGTTGTAGTGGCACATTGTTGATGCTTTAGCCCTGATATTAGACTCCTTCCTAGCATTATTATACATTAATGTCATGAATTAATCAGAAAACGTAGATTTTGTTAAATCTATCGTATGTTTTTTAAATTTTTTTAATGTTTATTTTTGAGAGAGTGGGGGAGGGGCAGAGAGAGAGAGGGAGACACAGAATCCAAAGCAGAGACACAGAGTGGGGGAGGGGCAGAGAGAGAGAGAGGGAGACACAGAATCCATAGCAGGCTCCAGGCTCTGAGCTGTCAGCACAGAGCCCCACACGGGGCTCGAGCCCACAAGTTGTGAGATCATGACCTGATCTGAAGTCCAACGCTTAACTGATTGAACCACCCCAAGTCTATCATATTTAAAGATCACCAGTGTTACTTGGGCTCATGACACTTCCCATTCCATTTCACCAGTCTCTTGTGCTTAGGAAACTCTAAAGCCTGACTTGATGCTCACTGCCATTTATTATTTAGTATGTACCAGGCATTATGGTAAGCAAGGTGCATTAGGGTTCTTATGAAGATTAAGTGAAGTAATTGATGAAGTGTTAATTCTGTTTTACAAATGAGGGAGCTGAGATTTAGGTTAAAATAATTCCTAAGATTACACAGAAGAACCTAGATTTGTATTCAAATCCAGCAGAGTCTGCTTCTAAAACCACTATGGCATAATACTATAAAATTATTTTGTAAAGAAAGTTATGTAGGAATACTATATACAAGACTTGTGTATACTGGCGTATTTGGTGATATTAGCTGATTCGGGAGTGATCTGCCCTAGATATATATATATATATGTATATATATGTATATTTATTTATTTATTTAAAAAAAATTTTTTTTCAATGTTTATTTATTTTTGGAACAGAGAGAGACAGAGCATGAACGGGGGAGGGGCAGAGAGAGAGGGAGACACAGAATCGGAAACAGGCTCCAGGCTCTGAGCCATCAGCCCAGAGCCTGACGTGGGGCTCGAACTCACGGACCGCGAGATCGTGACCTGGCTGAAGTCGGACGCCCAACTGACTGTGCCACCCAGCGCCCCTGCCCTAGATTTTTAATAACCCATTTTTAATTAACAATTATGTTTGCTTGTTTTTGTTTTAAAGAGTGAACCAAGAGGGAATCCAGAAGTGCTAACAAATTTATTGACATGGAAAGATATTTGTAATATTTAAAGAAGTTAGATTATAAAACTGCACAGTATGAGCACTTTCTAAAAAAAAATCCGTGTATATAAAAAGAGCAAAATGTTAACTCTAGGTCATAGCTGCCATCCTTGGCTAACCTTCGGATCAGCTGGAGAATGCTTAAATGCCCTAGTGCCCAGGACATACCTCATACTAACTGTAAATAAGACTCTCTTGGGGAGGGTACCAGGCACCAGTAGTTTTTAAAGCTTCCTAGGTGATTTCAATATGCATAGTAGCTTGAGAACCACTGCTTACGTGGTAGAATGATAGGGCTTTTTATTTAGTTATTTATTTTATGTTTTTGAAATTCTGTTACAATGGGTGTTTATGACAAATGAGTTTTTTAAAGTGTAAATTTCAAGATACCAAAAAATCCTTGTTACTAGTTTTTAGAGTTGTAGTAATTTATTCATAAATGAGGATTATTTTCCTTGTTGTCATTGAATTAGATATTAGTGTATTTTACAATTATTATTCAAATCTACAAGTTACATATACCTCTAGAGGGATATCCAAATCCTTTTTTAAAAAATCAATACTAGAACTTTAAAATTACTAAAGGTATTTTTAAAATATTTTAAACATCTTAATTATAAATAACCATAGTGGGCCAACTTCTCTTTTTTATGCTGCATCATTTTTTTTCTTTCTGTAGGAGCTCCAGCGGGCTAAGCAAGAAGTCCTCTCTTTGCGAAGAGAAAATTCTACCCTAGATGCTGAATGCCATGAAAAAGAAAAGCATATTAATCAGCTACAAACAAAAGTGGCTGTTTTAGAACAGGAAATCAAGGATAAGGACCAGCTTGTTTTAAGAACAAAAGAAGCATTTGATACAATCCAGGAACAAAAGGTCTATTTAAACATTTTTGAAACAAATTGATGATTACATTTACAAGTGATGCTTTTCTTAAACACAAGCATCTTATTAATTATTCATGTTTTTAAAAATATGTATCAGGTGGCTTTAGAAGAAAATGGTGAGAAAAATCAGGTACAACTAGGAAAACTTGAAGCTACGATAAAATCATTATCAGCGGAACTTCTTAAGGTTCGTTTTTAAAAATAACAGAATATTAAATTTCATTGGATTAAGTAGAGATATACATATGAAGCTCTTTTACAGGCAAATGAAATTATCAAGAAGTTGCAGGGAGATCTGAAAACTTTAATGGGTAAATTGAAACTGAAGAATACAGTAACTATTCAGCAAGAGAAACTCTTAGCTGAGAAGGAAGAAAAATTACAAAAGGAACAAAAGGAATTACAAGATGTTGGACAGTCTCTCCGAATTAAAGAGCAAGAGGTGGTGAATATTTTCTGTTTTTGCATGTGTGACTATTTGCAAAGTTTAACAAATTTTCTTAGATGTAGATTTTATTTTTTTTTTTTTTTAATTTTTTTTTTCAACGTTTATTTTTTTGGGGACAGAGAGAGACAGAGCATGAACGGGGGAGGGGCAGAGAGAGAGGGAGACACAGAATCGGAAACAGGCTCCAGGCTCTGAGCCATCAGCCCAGAGCCCGACGCGGGGCTCGAACTCCCGGACCGCGAGATCGTGACCTGGGTGAAGTCGGACGCTTAACCGACTGCGCCACCCAGGCGCCCCAGATGTAGATTTTAAATTTCCATTTTGTTATATTCGAGAATATCTTTGACTCCCCCCCCCCCCCCCCCAACCTTTCAACAGAAGTTAATGTGTTACAACCTGAAAAGTTAGTTATCATGACTCAGGTACCTTGAGTGTTCATATATATGTACCGTATATGTGTATATACATATATAGATACACAGTTACACAGGAGAGCTATAATTCATTCTATTTAATAACAGTTAACAGTAATCAATTATTAATAGAAATACGTTTCAGTTTTTATTTAATTTTTATTATACTTATGAGGATTGACATATTTCAGGTATGCAAATTACAAGAACAATTAGAAGCTACAGTTCAAAAACTTGAAGAAAGCAAACAGCTTCTAAAAAATAATGAAAAGTGTAAGTATTTTAACTTTTTTTTTTTTAAAAAGTTTTTTTAACATTTATTTATTTTTAAATTTTTTTTTTTTTTTCCAACGTTTATTTATTTTTGGGACAGAGAGAGACAGAGCATGAACGGGGGAGGGGCAGAGAGAGAGGGAGACACAGAATCGGAAACAGGCTCCAGGCTCTGAGCCATCAGCCCAGAGCCTGACGCGGGGCTGGAACTCACGGACCTCGAGATCGTGACCTGGCTGAAGTCGGACGCTTAACCGACTGCGGCACCCAGGTGCCCCTAACATTTATTTATTTTTGAGACAGAGAGAGACAGAGCATGAACGGGGGAGAGTCAGAGAGAGAGAGGGAGACACAGAATCTGAAACAGGCTCCAGGCTCTGAGCTGTCAGCACAGAGCCCGACGCGGGGCTTGAACTCACGAACCGTGAGATCATGACCTGAGCCGAAGTCAGACGCTTAACCGACTGAGCCACCCAGGCGCCCCTTAACTTTTTATGTAAAAGAAGTTTGTAATTGTACTCTTAATCTGAAAATGTTATTTGAATTCATAAAAGTCCAGGTAGATCAAGATACTGCTCCATACAGATAATTTCTGTTTTAAATATACTGTCTCCATGTCTTTGCTACAGTAACTTATATATTAGCTGCCCTGTAAAACTGTTACCATTCTGAAGAAAACCATATTACATGTGTCAGTAACCCAAAATTAAGTGTTGAAAATATTAACGATAAGTTCTTCACTGATTGAAGTTCTTCACTACACCTTGTTTAATTGCTGTATTTACCTAATAGTAACAACATGAATTATTTGAAACTAAAATATAAGATCAAGCCTATAACATTTTCTCAGTGTTTAGTATTGGTTATCAGATAAGAGTGGGAACTTTAAGTAAACTAAGATATTATTCTAGAAATGAAAGCCTTGAAAGAGATCCTTGACTAGCAGAAATACATGTTTCGGATTGTAATAGGTTAAGGAGTTCTATGTGGTGGTTGCTCAAAAAGAGTGTTTAATGACAAAAATTTAGGTAAACCTGTAGTCTCCTGTGATATAAGGTAATCTTAAAGACTTAACATTTTAAAAATCTCAGTATAATTTTTAAATGTTTAAAGTAATTAGAAAAAAATAATCAAAATTCTTTATCTTGTTTTGTTCTTTTATTTAAGTAATCACATGGTTAAATAAAGAACTAAATGAAAATCAGCTAGTGAGAAAGCAAGATGTATTGGGACCGTCCACCACTCCGCCTGTACATGCGAGCAGCAATGCAATCAGAAGTGGGATTTCTCCTAATTCTAATGTGGTAAGATTTAAACTAAGGTGTGAGCAGTCGTTGGGGCGTCTGGATGGCTCAGTCGGTTAAGCATCTGACTCTTGATTTTGGCTCAGGTTATGGTCTCACGGTTCGTGAGTTCAAGATATGTGTGGGGCTGCAGAATCTGCTTGGGATTCTCTTTCCCTCTCCCGTTTGTGCGCACGCTCTCTCTCTCTGTCTCTCTCTCTGTCTCTCTCTCAAATAAACAAACTTAAAAAAAAAATGATGTGAGTGGTCTTAGTACATTTCCTAAAACAAAAATATTCCCAGACTGTGAGGAAGTTTCCATGACTTCAGGTGCCAGTACTAATATGCATATTTCAGGTATGCAAATTATAAGAACAGTGAGAAATGGGATTTAAACTTTAAAGAGTCCTACAGTTATTAGCACAGTTATATTAGAGTCCTGCAGTTACTTTATTGGAAGTGTGACATATAGGTATACTTGCTCTTAGCAAAGAGGCTATTTTTCAAGGGCACACTTCTTTTTAAGATTTTATACATATAGAAATCACTCATAACTAAAGTAATCCACATGTGCTGAAAAGCTTACAGTATTCACGGGGCCTTAAGAAGGGAGAACAGGCTTTGGGCTCAAGTTTGGAACTGTGACGGATGGAGCCTAAACTGAATTCTATTTGAAAAACAGGAGGTGGGGGGGCAAAGAGAGAAGGAAAGAAGTGTCCTTTTATCAAGCTTGTCAGTTCTAGATTCCCAAAGGAACTAGTTAGGAAATATAAGCTTTCTAGCTCCCAGTACCAGGAGCTTTTTCCTTGCAAGAAATTAGGGGAAACAGAAGAGCAGCTCCTTACGTCTGGGAGCTGGCTTGCTGCTATCAGCAACGCCCCGGTGTTGCTAGGAGAGCTGTCCTGGCACTCACAACTAGGCATTGGGGCTCTCCTGTTGAACAAACAATATAACAGAAAATCAACATCAGGCAAGGCCACTTTGTGACTGACGAATCAAGACAAAAACAGGACCACCTCATAATCATGTCAGACCACAATTTTAAAAAAATCATTGCCAAGCCACAAAACTACACAAATTTTCTCCTATCCTGGCTAATGTGGTTGGTTGTTGCTTCATTACCAATTACTGTTTTGGCCTTAGTACATTCTTCCTGACTTACAAGGTTTATTTCAGGTAGTCACACAGTTATCCTTATTTACAGATAGCATCCAACCCACAACAAAGCCACACTTTATTAAACTCTCCCTTAAACCACCTAACACATAAGTCCAATAAATAAGTCCCTTTAACACCTTCATACTGCCACATCCCTTTTACTAGGTTCCCCACAGTGTGCAGTCTCCATTGTTTGCAAGGAGCAGTAAACCCAGGGTGTAACCTAAAGATACGTTTCTGGTAGTTTTTGGTTGGAGAGCACTGGCAGAGGATTTAAAGTGTAAATACTTAATTGAAGTTTAAATCTATCCCAATAAATCAGGTAGTACTTAATCAGATAGTACTTGATGTTTAAGGAGAGGAATGGATTTTTGCTAAATAGAAAAAGGTGTAGAAAGAAGTGCCCACTGCTGAATGACAAACTTGAAAAAATTTGACAGGCTTGATCTTCATGACTTTGTAAAAGGTATTTTTTGTCATGTAAGCACTGATGTACATAATTGCTTCCTAAGATTTGTGTTTCAGTTGCACTCTTATAAAAATAAACTATTTTCATAACATTGGTTAATGGTGGTGTCACCATATTGAAAACCACTGACAAAGCCAGTTATTGTGTCAGGTAGTCCATGTAAGAACATGTCTTGGGGTCCGTGGGTGGCTCAGCTGGTTAAGTGTCTGACTTCGACTTAGGTTGTGATCTCACTGTTCGTAAGTTCAAGCCCCATGTCAGGCACTGTGCTGTTTATACTCATTTTGGTGGAAAATTATTTTTATTTTATATCTGATTGGCTTATTGAACTGTGACTCCATCCTTCCAGCATCCCTTTTTTTAGGAATGGAAGGCCTATAGGGAACCCAGGTGTTCAGAGAGGTTTAGAGAGGCCACTGTTTGAACTCCGTTCAAAGCCAGATCCAATGGTTGACTTTGTCAAGCTTGTATAGCCACTCTTTAAAAAGCCTTAAGGTATCCTAGCCTCATGCTGTGTAATAAAGCAGAGTTTTGGTGTCATGATAAGATTAGCCTCTAAGATAGTACTCAATTATTATAACAGATGCTGACGCCTCCTGGATTGGCAAATACTAATGTCTCATCCTTAACCTTTTTTATGTTTTTATTTTTAGGTTGATGGTAGACTTACTTACCCAGCCTGTGGGATTGGTTATCCTGTCTCCTCTGCATTTGTATTCCAGAATACCTTTCCTCATCCTATATCTGCCAAAAATAACATCCATCCAGTTTCAGGACCAAAGGTAGACACATTAATACCTTTTTGAGGCAAGGTGTAGCAACTTATTAAATATTTTTAATTTTAAAAATAACCTTAGCCTTTGATCACTTGCTAAGTATTGAATATCTAGTTCATTCTTATAGGAAATACTATCTGCTCTATATGGTATTTCTTGAATCGCTGTAATTTATAAAAAGGTAGACATCAGTATGCTTAAACTTGATTCCTATTCAACCTCTTTCTCCATTTTTATTCATTCTGTGTTTAATCTTTTACAACTCTTAAACTTAACTAGGATTATTGACTTCATACTGTTGATGTATTAACTATGGTGACCTTTTTGGATCCTTTTGCTAGGATTTAAAGGTCTGAAAAGGCAGGATTATAGCATATCCTACAATGTAGTTCTGGCAACATCTTAAATAGCATAGGGCTAACATTTCCTCAAATCTGATTTATTTGCTGAGACTTTTTTCCTACCCACTTGAGTTCTTCATTGTCATTGTTATTACTAATGTCTTAGGTTTATATATTGTTTTCATATGTATAATTTTATCTTCACAATAATTTCATCCACCAGACCAACCACTGATTCCGTTTCATTACTAACTTTAGGTCAAAAAAATTTTTTTTTCCTAAATCTTGGGCCCCTGGGTGGCTCAGTCGGTTAAGCGTCCGACTTCGGCTCAGGTCATGATCTCGCGGTCTGTGAGTTCGAGCCCCGTGTCGGGCTCTGTGCTAACAGCTCAGAGCCTGGAGCCTGTTTCAGAGTCTGTGTCTCCCACTCTCTGACCCTCCCCCGTTCATGCTCTGTCTCTCTCTGTCTCAAAAATAAATAAACATTAAAAAAAATTTTTTTTTAAAAATCTTGAAGACAAATTTAAAAAAAAAAATTTTTTTTTTTTTAATGTTTATTTATTTTTGACAGAGAGAGACCGAGCATGAGCTGGGGAGGGGCAGAGAGAGAGGGAGACACAGAATCTGAAGTAGGCTCCAGGTTCTGAGCTGTCAGCACAAAGCTGGACACGGGTCTCGAACTCACAGACCACGAGATCATGACCTGAGCCGAAGTCGGACACTCAACTGACTGAGCCACCCAGGCGCCCCAAGACAAACATTTTTGAAAAGAATATTTTATAAAATAACTGAGGACTTTGAAATTGCTATTATAAACGCTTTCTCAAAAGAAACCTGCGTGGCTTAGTCGATGAAGTGTCTCTTAATCTTGGCTCAGGTTGTGATCTCACTGTTCGTGAAATCAAGCCCTGTGTCAGTCTCTGCACTGACAGTGTGGAGCCTGCTTGGGATTCTCTCCCTCCCTCTCTGCCCCCTGCTTGCCTGTGTGCCCTCTAAAAATAAATAAACTTACAAATAAACGCTTTGTTAAATTAGTTTTGGGCTGCTCTAAAAATAAGCTGCCTGTGTTGCTTAGGCATATGCTTTTTTGCCAAAGCCTTATTAACTGTCATCTGGAGCTATTGAGAATTCTCAATGAAATGAGAACTAAACCTGAGTTTTATGCTTAGAATATCATTATGTAAAGAGTATTTAGATGCACTTAGGTGGCTTTTCTTGCATTGCTTGTTAAAGAGCATTAGATATGTGTGTTCAGAGGATTACTATTGTTTTTTTACAATGTTAAGTAACTCTTGTACTGTTCATTAACTTTATTTGTCCATATTTTATTTTTAAATTTTGATTCCAGTATAATAAATATAGAGTGTTATATTAGTTTCAGGTGTATAATGTAGTGAATCAACAATTCTATGTATTACTCAGTGCTCATCAAGATGTACACTTTGGGAATGCAAGCTGGTGCACCCACTCTGGAAAACGGTATGGAGGTTCTTCAAAAAACTAAAAATAGAACTACCCTACAACCCAGCAATAGCACTACTAGGTATTTATCCAAGGGATACAGGTGTGCTGTTTTGAAGGGACACATGCACCCCAATGTTTATAGCAGCACTATCAACAATAGCCAAAGTATGGAAAGAGCCCAAATGTCCATCGACGGATGAATGGATAAAGAAGATGTGGTGTGTTTGTGTGTATACCACAGAATATTACTCGGCAATCAAAAAGAATGAAATCTTGCCATTTGCAACTACATGGATGGAACTGGAGGGTATTATGCTAAGTGAAATTAGTCAGAGAAAGACAAAAATCATATGACTTCACTCATATGAGGACTTTAAGGACAAAACAGATGAACATAAGGGAAGGGAAACTAATATAAAAACAGGGAGGGGGACAAAACAGAAGAGAGTCATAAATATGGAGAACAAACTGAGGGTTACTGGAGGGGGTGTGGGAGGGGGGATGGGCTAAATGGGTAAGGGGCATTAAGGAATCTATTCCTGAAATCGTTGTTGCACTATATGCTAATTTGGATGTAAATTTAAAAAAATAAAAGATGAAAACAAAAAAAGACTAGCGAATACTGGAAAGTTTCAAGGGCAAAAATAAATAAATGTATACTTAATCCTCTTCATTAATTTCATCCATCCCTCCTGACCCCCCTCTGGTAACCATCATTTTGTTTTCTGGTTTATCTCTTTTTTTTCCTTTGCTTGTTTTGTTTTTTAAATTCCACACGAGTGAAATCATGGGTATTTTTCTTTGACATATTTCACATACTATTATATCTTTTACCTCCATCCATGTTATTTATTGCAAATGGCAAGATTCATTCTTTTTTATGGCTGAATAGTATTCCAGTGCGTGCGTGCGTGCGTGTGTGTGTGTGTGTTGCATCATCATGACCCTTTCATGTCTTGATGGACACTTGGGTTACTTCCGTAATTTGGCTATTGTGTATAATGCTGCCATAAACATAGGGGTATATATACCTTTTTGAATTAGTATTTTCATATTCATTGGGTAAATACCTTATATTTACTGGATCATATGGCAATTTTCTTTTTAATTTTTTGAGAAACCTTCATACTGTTTTCCACAGTGGCTGCACCAGTTTGCGTTCCCAGCAACAGTATATGAGGGTTCCTTTTTCTCCACATCCTTGCCAACACCTGTTTTTCCTTTCTTTTCTCTTTTCTTTTCCTTTTCTTTTCTTTTCTTTTCTTTTCTTTTCTTTTCTTTTCTTTTCTTTTCTTTCTTTTTAATGGTTTCTTGAATATTATTGTTTCTTCATGAATATCTGCATATTCAAGTGTGGTTGCATCTTGGGATCAAATTTTGTCTTGAGAATTATGATTGAATTGCTTTTTCATTTTTTTCTAACTTTTTTTAATTCCAGTTAGTTAACAATGTTATTAGTTTCAGGTGTACACTACAGTAATTTAGCAGTTCCATACATCACCGCGTGCTCATCACAAGTGCACTCCTTGATCCCCACCACCTATTTAACCCATCTCCCCTTCCCCCTCTCCTCTGGTAGCCATCAGATTGTTCTCTGTAATTAAAAGTCTTGTTTCTTGCTTTGGTTCTCATTTTTTTCCTTTGCTTGTTTGTTTTGTTCCTAAATTCCACGAGTGAAATCATATGGTATTTGTCTTTCTCTGTAATGTATTTCATTTAGCATTACAATCTCTAGTTCCATCCATGTCGTTGCAGAAGGCAAGATTTCACATTTTTATGACTGAATAATATTCCATTTTGTATATGTACTGCATCTTTATTCATTTATCAGTTGGTGGACACTTGGACTGCTATAAACATAGGGGTGCATGTATCCCTTTGAATTAGTGTTTTTGTGTTCTTTGGATAAATATCCAGTAGTTTGATTGCAGGATCATAAGGTGGTTCTATTTTTAACCTAAAAAAAAAAAGTTTTTTATTTTGAAAGAGAAACAGTATGCGTGTGCATGAGTGAGGAAGGGGTGGGGTGGGGGGGTAGGGAGAGATAGCATCCCAAGCACCCTCCATGCTGTTAACACAGGGCCCAATGCAGGGCTCAAATCCATGCTGTGAGATCAGGACCTGAGCCAAAATCAAGAGTCGGGCACTTAACCAGCTGAGCCACCCAGGCGCCGCTCTATTTGTAACTTTTTGAGGAAACCCCACATTGTTTTCCATATTGCTTCTTTATTTTAAACAGCTTTCCAAGAAAATATATAATGTCCCAAATGAGGACAAGAAATACTACAGACTCTTTCCAGATAGTTGCCTAGTTTGTAGGAGTAATTATGGCTCACAAGATTACCTTTCTTACTGTTCTTCTGGAATTGGAGAAGTCATTATAACAAGGGTATTCTTAGAAGCAAGACTTCTAGAGTTTCCTATATCATTGATTTTTGTATTCTTTTGATCTTGTATCCTCAACAGTTAAAAAACAAAACGGTTTTAAAACACTTTGAGCTTGAATCTTTAACACATGAATAGGTATTGTATGCTTATACTACTATGCATATTATATACAGTATAGTTTACTGGTTAAGAAGGTGGAATCTGATGTTAGAATTTAAATCCTGTCTTTGTCAATGTGAATTGGTTCAGCCACTGAAACACAAAAAACAGGCATCTAACTCTTAATGCTTCAGTGTCTCTACTTGTAAAGTAAAGCAGTAATTTTATCTCCTTTACTGGGTTATTGTGAGGGTTAGGTAAGTTAATATATTTGTTTAGAATAGTGCCTGGGACATGATAAGTGATTTATTATTTTATCTATTAAATACTACTAATAGAATACTCAGAAATTAAAGAGTGAAATTGAAAGTATATATAAATCAAATTTATAAGATTTTCTTCTCCTACCTCAATGTATGGTATTATCACCACCTACTTTGAGACCACAGATCTGGTTAGTCTGGTGCTAGCAGATATTGTGATTAAAACATGATCTTTTTAGTTGAAGTAAAAAGAAGCCATTTTATTTCATGACATTGAAATTGTGATATATCTGGTGTCTTTAAATGTTACTGTTGGGATTTAGTACATTCAAGTAGATGCTTAACTGTGAGGATGTAAAATAAAATGAGTTAAATTAACATAAATTAGGCAAGAAACAAAATCATGCTGAAGGAAATAGAGAGGAGTGTTTTAAAAGATTGTGGCATGCTGACAAATAGAACATTTGATAATGTCATGGTGTCTTGTTCAGTTGAGTGTCCTGACTCTTGATTTTGGCTCAGGTCATGATCCCAAGGTCATGGGGTTGACTCTGTGTCGGACTGTGTACTGAGCATGGTGCCTGCTTAAGATTCTCTCATTCTCTTCCTCTGTCCCTCTTCCCTGTTTGCATGTGCCTTCTCATTCCACATATGAGTAGAACGAATGAATAAATAGCTTCCATTTAAAACAAATTTGATAATTTCTTAAGTAAGATAGACAAAATAATTTCTTTGTTTTTGAAGACAGTAGGCAAGGATTCATTCATTCAATAAATATTTATTTAATGAATTTTTACTATGGCCATACATTGTTCTAGTTGCAAGAGACACAGCACTGAGCAAGACAAAGTCCTTGCCCGTATGGTGCTTATGTTTTGTGGGGAAAACTCCATTATGATTGCTAACTAGAGTATCTTTTAAACAGAACTGTTATCAAGAAGATGTTTTTGATGTCAAAGAAAATGCTTGTGGTGAAATCACTTAAACACTTTCAGGGTGTCTCATTCTGATTCTTGTGTGGGATAAACCTTTAGGGTCAAACATAATCAGTTTTCATCATTGAGGCTGTAATGTGAGGATTTTCTGCCATGACAAAGTAGCTATCTAAGATCAGATGATTGGTTTATCTTGATAATGTTTAGCCCACAATGTGTATTCAGAGAAAGATTTTATCTAGAGATAACATTTCTCAGTTAGACTCAATACTTCATTCACCATGTGGTTCTAAATTAATTTTTGCTTATTTTGTGTTAGCTATTTTAAAAAATAATATATGAGCATGGAAAGCTTCCTAATGTATAGGAGGATATACTATCTAAATGTCCCTCCCGTGGTCCCCAGTTTTCTCCTCAGAGAAAATCATTGTTCGGAGTTTTTTATGCTATGTTCCAAAAATATTTAAAACATACACAGGATATATGTGTGTACATGTATAAATGTGTGTTTGTATACATGAGTGTATATGTAATCATAAATAGTACATGCCCACTGTTCTGTGCCTTGCTTTTTTTCATTCAGTAGTAGTATTATGGAATAGGTCCGTTTCTATGTATTAGAATGTTAATTTTTGTTATTTAATGACTTCTTAGTATTCCAGTATATGCAGGTACTATACTTAATTTAACTAGTGCTCTGTTAATGGATGATCAGGTTGTTTTCAATCTAGATATTCATACCATGCTTCAGCAATTATATTTGAATATGTATCTTTATGGCCTTTTACCAGTAGGTTTGTAAGATAAATTCTTATTTACTTATTTTCATTTTTTCTTTCTTTTTAAAAATTTATTTTAATTCTAGTATAGTTAACATATATAGTTAAGTTAGTTTCAGGTATATAATATAGTAATTCTGTAATTCTATTACTCAGTGCTCATCAAGATAAAGTGTACTCTTAATTTCCTTCACTGATTTCACCTATCCACTCATCCCCTTACCCTCTGGTAACTATCAGTTTGTTTTCTATAGTTAAGAGTCTTTTTTTGGTTTGTCTCTTTCCTTTAGTCATTTGTTACTTAACTTCCACATATGAGTAGAATCATATGTTATTTTTCTCTGACTTACTGAACTTAGCATTATACTGTCTCGTTCTATCCATGTTGCGAATGGCAAGATTTTTTTTTTTTGAGCTGTATTCCATTGTGTGTGTGTATATATATATACGTATATATATATATATATACACACCACATCTTATGTGAGATAAATTCTTAAAAGTAACTGGGTCAAAGATAATTTTGTCTGTCTGGTGATTATGATGAAAATTAGTATTTCCCTCATTGTGAAACATCAGCTTTGTATTTATAGTTGGTTTCCTCATCTATAAAATGTCTATTTCTTTATCCATTTGTTTGCTTGAGATGTGTAGCCCTTAAAAAATGACATCATAAGCATTTTTTATATATATCTTGGTCACTAGTCTGCTGTGGGTTTTATATGTTAATGTACTGTTTTCCAATTTTTGCCTTGTCTTTTTATTCTTTATGGTACTTTTTAAAGAAAAATTTAAAACTTTACTAAAGTATAATTTATATACCATAAAATTCTCCCATGGTTAAGTTTACAGTACAGTAATTTTAATTAATTTGTAGAGTTGTGAAACCATTATGACAGTACAATTTTAGAGCATTTACATGTCCCCAGAAGGTTCCCTAGTGCTTATTTGTAGTTAATCCACACTCTTGCCCCCAGCCCTAGGCAAGTACTGATCTGCTTTCTGTCTATACATTTGCTTCATTACATTTAATATGAATAGAATCATACAATATGAAGCTTTTGTTGTCTGTCTGCTTTCACCATGTTTGAGGTTTATCCAGGTTGTAGTGTGTATCACTAGTTCTTTTAATTGCTCAATAGTATATCATTGAATGCATATGCCACCATTTGTTTATCTCTTCACCATTTGATAGACATTTCAGTCACTTTCAGTTTTGGGCTATTACAAATAAAGCTGCTTGTGATTGTTTGTGTATAAGTCTTTGTATTTGTCTAAGGTGAATACCTAGAAATGGAGTGGCTGGAGATATGTATTTCATTTTTAAGAAACTACCAAACTTTTCCAAAAGTGGTTGAACCATCCATCAGCAGTCTGAGAATTCAAGATACATTATATTCTTGACAACAGCTGGTATGGTGAATTGTTTACTTTTAGCCATTCTAATAGGTATATAGAAATCTCTTATTGTGACTTCTACCATGCATTTTCCCTAATAGCTAATGAAGCTGAGAGCATTTTTTCATGTGCTGGTTTGTTATCAGTGTATTTATTTTGGTAAAACATCTATTTAATCTTTTGTCCGTTTTTTTTTAAATGTTTATTTATTTTTGAGAGAGAGAGCATGAGTAAGGAAGGGGCAAAGAGAGAGGGAGACACGGAATCCAAAGCAAGCTCCAGGCTCTGAGCTGTCAACACAGAGCCTGATGCAGGACTGGAACTCATGAACCACGAGATCATGACCTGAGCCAAAGTTGGATGCTTAGCCAACTTAGCCACCCATCACAAGTGCACTTCTTAATCCGCATCAGCTATTTAGCCTATCCCCTCACCCCCCCTCCCTCTGTAACCATCAATTCTCTGTAAATAAGAGTCTCTTAATTTGTCTCTCTTTTATTTCCCCCCCCTTTCCCCCCCTTAAATTCTACATGTGAATTAAATCATATGGTTATTTTTCTTTCTCTAACTTATTTTGCTTAAACTCTCTGGCTCCACCATTTCATTGCAAATGGCAAAATTTCATTCTTTATGGCTGAGTAATATTCCATCGTATATATATACCCCATCTTCTTTATCCATTCATCAATCAGTGGACACTTGGGCTACTTCTGTAACTTGGCTATTGTAAATAATGCTCTAATCAATATAGGGGTGCATGGAATTATTTTCTTAATTTCCTTTTCTGCTACTTTATTATTAGTGTATAGGAATAACCGATTTCTGTATATTAATTTTATATTCTGCAATTTTGTCGAATTCACTTATTCCAATAGTTTTTTTGTAGAGCATTTAGGGTTTTCTTTTTTTTTTTTTTTTTTTTTTTAATTTTTTTTTCAACGTTTTTATTTATTTTTGGGACAGAGAGAGACAGAGCATGAATGGGGGAGGGGCAGAGAGAGAGGGAGACACAGAATCGGAAACAGGCTCCAGGCTCTGAGCCATCAGCCCAGAGCCTGACGCGGGGCTCGAACTCACGGACCGCGAGATCGTGACCTGGCTGAAGTCGGACGCTTAACCGACTGCGCCACCCAGGCGCCCCGGGCATTTAGGGTTTTCTATGTTTGGTATCATGTCATCTGCAAATTGTGACTATTTAACTTATTACTTACCAATTTGGATGCCTTTTATTTTTTCTTGTCTACTGTGGCTAGGACTTCAGTAGTATGTCAAATAAAAGTACCTAGAGTGGATATCCTTGTGCTGTTTTTGATCTTAGGGGAAAAGGTTTCAATTTTTCACTATTCAGTATGATGTTGGCTGTGAGTTTATCATATATGACCTTTATTATGTTGAGGTGTTTTTCTCTAAACCCACTTTGTTGAAAATTTTTTTTATCATGAATGGATATTGACTTTGTCAAATGATTTTTATTTAGTGATTGAGATGATATTTTTATTCTTATTTTTGTTAAAGTGGTGTTTCACATGTTGATTGTTTTGCAGGTATTGAACCATCCCTTGCATCCCAGGAATAAATCCCACTCGATCATGGTCAATGATCCTTTTAATAATGTTGTATGTGGTTTGCTAATATTTTGTTGAGGACTTTTATATCCATGTTCTTCAGGGATATGGCTTATGGTTTTCCTTTTTTGTAGTGTCTTTGTCTGGTTTTGATATGAGGGTAATGCTGGTCTTATAGAATGTATGTTTTGAGGCTTTCTTTCCTGTTCCTTTTTTTCGGAATAGACTAAAGAGAAAATAGGTATTAATTCTTCTTTAAATGTCAGATAGAATTCGCCTCTGAATCCATCTGGTTCTGGGTTTTAATTTGTTGGATATTTTTTGGTTGCTGTTATTTTTTTTTACTGGAAATTTGTTCAAATTTTCTGTTTCTTCCTAATTCAGTTTTGGAAGATTGTGTATATTTAGGGATCTGTCCTTGTCTTCTGGGTTGAATTTGTTGGTGTATAATTTTTCATTTTAGTTTCTTACAATCGATTGCATTTCTATGGTGTCAGTTGCTACTTCCTTCACTTCTGATTTTATTTATTTGGTTCCTCTTTTGTTCTTGATGAGTCTAGTTAAAAGTTTGTTAATTTTGTTGATCTTTTCAAAGAACCAGCTGATTTCATTGATCTGTTCCAGTGTTTTTTTAGTCTCTGTTTCATTTATTTATTTGTGGTCTGATCTTTTATTTTTTTACTTGTACTGGCTTCGGCTTTGTTCTTTTTCTAGTTCCTTTACATGTAAAGTTAGATAGATTGAGATTTTTTTTTCTTGCCTTTTGAGGTAAGCCTTTATCACTATAAATTTTCCTCTTTAGAATTGCTTTAGCTGCATCCTGTAGATTTTGGACTGGTGTGTTTTCATTTTATTTTACTTAGTGTATTTTTCTACTTCCTCTTTGATTTCTTCATTTACCCAGTGGGTATTTAGTAGTGTGTTGTTTAGCCTGCATGTGTTTGTACTTTTTTCCAATTTTTTTCTTGTAATTTCTTTCATAATGATTGTCAGAAACGATAGTTGATAGGAGTTCAATCTTAAAACATTTATCGAGACTTGTTTTGTAGCCTAAGAGATGATATGTCCTGGAGAATGTTCCACGTGTTTTGAAAAAGTGTATTCTATTGGTTTGGGGTAGAATGTTCTGTATATATTTGTAAAGTTTATCTGGTCTAATATGTCAGAGTGCCTGGGTGGCTCAGTTGGTTGGGCATCCGACTGTTGATTTTTGGCTCAGGTCATAATCCTAGGGTTATGGGATCAAGCCCATGTCAGGCTCAGTGCTGAACCTGGAGCCTACTTGGGATTCTCCCTCTCTCCTCCACTATTTCCTCTCCTCGCCCATATCCCTTCCTCGAGGTCTTTCTTTCTCTCACAAATAAAGATAAAAAATAAAATAAAAAAATTTTTAATATGTCATATAAAGATCCTGTTTCCTAATTGATTTTTTGCCTGGATACAGTATCCATTGATGTAAGTGGGGCGTTAAAGTCCCCTACTATTATTGTATTATTGTCAATTTCTCCCTTTATGTCTGTTAATATTTGCTTTATGTATTTAAGTGCTCCAATGTTGAGTGGGTAGATATTTACAGTTCTGTTCCCTTTAAGGATTGATCCCTTTATTATCATGTAATGACCTTCTTTGTCTCTTGTTAAACTTTAATGTCTGTTGTGTGATGTAAGTATTGCTACCTAGGCTTTTTTTTGTTTCCATTTGCCTGGAATATCTTTTTCTTCACTTCACTTTCAGTCTTTATGTGTCTTTAGGTCTGAAGTGAGTCTCTTGTAGGCAGCATATAGATGGGGCTTGTTTTGTTATGGGAACATTCCATCACCCTGTATCTTGATGGGGCCATTTAGATCCTTTACATTTTTAAAGTAATTCTTGATAAGTATGTACTTATTGCCATTTTATTGTTTTCTGGTTGTTCTTGTAGTTCTTCTGTGTTCCTTTCTTCGGTTGCTCTCTTCCCTTGTGATTGATGACTTTCTTTAGTGTTATGCTTGGATTTCTTTCTCTTATGTGTACTTGCTATAGGTTTTTGGTTTATACTTACCATGAAGTCCATATATAACACTCTGAGTATATAACAGTCTATATTATCTTGATAGTCAATTTAAAGACATTGTAAATGAACTTTATTTTTACTCCCTCCCCTTCACATTTTTTGTATAAGTTTTTATAGTGTCCATCTTTTTAAAAAATTTTTTAACGTTTATTTTTGAGAGAGGGAGAGACAGAGTGCAAGTGGGAGAAGAGCAGAGAGAGGGAGACACAGAATTGAAGCAGGCTCCAGGCTCTAACCTGTCAGCACAGAGCCCAACGCAGGGCTCGAACTCACAGAACTGAACCGTGAGATCATGACCTGAGCCGAAGTCGGACACTTAACTGACTGAGCCACCCAGGAGCCCCTCATAGTTTCCATCTTTTTATTTTGTGACTCCCCTTAACTAATTTTTTTTAGAAATAATTGAATTTAGAAATAATTGAATTTTCTAACCTTCATACTAACTTTGTAAGTGATTGCTTAATTATCTTTATTGTTTGTTTGCTTTTATTCATGAAAGTTTTTCTTTTCCTAATTTTCTTTTAATTATGGCCCTTTCTTTTCCACTTAGAGGAGTCTGTTTAACATTTCTTTTAAGGCTGGTTTAGTGATGATGAACTCCTTAAACTTTCTTTTGGGAAACACTCTTACCTTGCTGGGTAGAATATTCTTGGGTGTACTTTTTTTTTTTTTCCTCCCTGTCAGCACTTTGAATATATCATGCACTCCCTTCTGGCTTGCAACGTTTCTGATGAGAAATTAAGTGATAACTTTATGGGATTCCTTTGTAGCAACCAGTTGCTTCTCTCTTATTTAAAAAGTTCTGTATCTTTACTCTTTGTTATTTTAATTATGTGTCAGGGTATGGACCTCCTTGGGTTCATCTTGTTTGGAGCTCTCTGTGCTTCCTGGACCTGGGTATCTGTTTCCTTCCCCAGGTTATGTATTTTCAGGTATTATTTCTCAAATAAGATTTCTGCACTTTTCTCTTTCTCTTCTTCTGGGATCTTTTTGATGCGACTGTTTGCTCTCTTGATGTTGTCCAGGAATCCCTTAATCTATCCTCATTTTTTATTTTATTATTTTTTTTAACATTTATTTATTTTTCAGAGACAGAGGCAGAGCATGAACAGGGGAGGGGGAGAGAGAGAGAGATACAGAATCTGAAGCAGGCTCCAGGCTCTGAGCTGTTTGTTAGCACAGAGCCTGACACGGGGCTCGAACTCATGAACTGCAAGACCATGTCCTGAGCAGAAGTCGGGCACTCAACCGACTGAGCCACCCAGTCACCCCTCATTTTTAAAAAGTCTTTTATCTTGGACACCTGGCTGACTCAGTTGGTGGAGCATGCAACTCTTGATCTTAGGGTCATGAGTTCAGGCCCCATGTTGGGGGTAGAGTTTACCTAAAAGAAACTTTTCGTTTTTTTGCTGTTCATCTTGGCTGCTTTCCATTACCCTGTCAGGTTGCTGATTTGTTCCTTTGCATTTGCTAATCTGCTGTTGATTCTTCTACTGTATTTTACATTCAGTTGTTAATACAGTTCTGATTAGTTTTTGTGCATTTTCTCTTTGTTGAATTCTGAGTTCATCCATTCTTCTCCACAGTCCAGGGAGCATCTTTCTGACCATTACTTCAAAATCTTTATCAGATAGATTAGTTATTTTTGTTTCATTTAGTTCTTTTCTGAGCTTTTGTCTTGGTCTTTTCATTTGGAGCATATTTCTCTCTCCTTTTGCTTGACTTTCTGTGTTTACTTCTCTGAATTTGGTGCAACAGCTATTTCTCCTAAACTTAAAGGAATCATCTTGTGTATGGTCATCTCCTGTGTAGATTGTGTATGCCTGGTGACCTTGGCTGGCTGGCTGGAGGTATGGCTTGTGTGGGCTGGGCATCATGGGGTACTTTGTCCTGCAGCTGCCATGGTGGGAGGTCCTGAACTGAAGCAGGCAGGGGCCAGGGTGGTCCCAGAGCTCTCCATGCAGAAGGTATCCTCCCAGGACAACTGAAACTGAAGTGGACACTGGCCAGGGCTTCCCATGTCACTCTACACAGAAGGCACCCCGATAAGTCATCTGGAGATGATGTGGCAGTGGGTTTGGAGGTCCTGAGGTATTCTTTACTAGGGGTGCCCTGGCAAGATGTCTGCAGCTAAAGTGGTGAGGGCCTGGAGTATTCTGGGGTGCTTTGCCCCTCCTGTTACTGTGGCAAATGGCAGGAGTACAGTGAGCGCTGATTAGGGGCGTTCTGGTGTGCACCATGCTGGGGTCGCTGAAGCAGTCTTCCAGCTAGGGTGGCCAAACCCTGTTCTCATCCACACTGTCAGGGCTGAGCAAAATAAACTGTGCCACTTGCCAGCCCCTCCAACCCAGAGAGAGTTCCAACATTTCCCTCCACCATGTGGCAGAATTCTAGGGCTGGATCTTTTATTCTAGTTGCTCTTTTAAATTGCAGCTTTTTTCTTGTTTCCCAAGGTGTCTGGAAGTGGTGTGGGCTAGGAGCCCAGGGCTGGCTGAGGTACCCTGTCCCCTGTCTGCGCTATCAAGGTGGAAGGGGAATGTAAACAGTCCTCATCAGCCCTTGTGGCTCGGAGAGGGTACAGCAGCTCTCTTGCTTTTGGCAGAATTCTAGGACTTGATCTTTTATGTTCTAGCTCTTCTTTTAATCTGAGGCTTTTTTCTGTGCGCAGGGCAGGTGAATCAGCTCACAGTTACTCAGTACTATCCTTCCCCAGTGCTGGGGTTAGAAGGCATTGACCCCTGCATTGTCAAAAAATCATGTATAACTTTTGACTTCCCTCAAATTTAACTACTGTGTTTCATATATATATGTATGTGTGTGTGAAAAAAAAAATATATTTTCCCCCTGTCTTCCCCATGAATGTATTTTATATTGTGATTGAAACATAAGAAGTTGCCAAATGATTACAAACAAAGGGAATGTAGAGGAAGCATACGGGTAGGCTGGACTCTCCCCTGCTTTTGGCACTCCTCATTCCACTCCCTGTGTGCATGCTTAGTTCACTGAGGCCTGAGCTGAGAGGCAGTAAAGGAACCGGCTCCAGAGAGAGATTCTTGCTGAAGTGGCAGGGCCAGTTACTGTTTGTAGTTGGGCAAGGATCACAGAACGAAAGATACCACACCACTGGAGGGTCTGGGGAAACCCCAGAACAACAAGGAGGGAGCCTGCAGTGAAGAGCAGACAGCAGGCAGGGGTGCCGTCCACCATGGTGGATGTTCTCTGAGGTGGTGAGCTAAAATCCCCAGGGAACTAGCAGCTTATTGCTTGCCAGCATTTCCTGTAAGCAGAAACTAGGGAGTCAAGTGGATAAGGAGTAGGTGTTACTTCAGGATCCAGCTTTGCTAACTGGGCGGGGATGAGGAGACAGATGGTACTGCATTCTACTGGTGTACTGTATTTATTGACCAAAGTCCGTATAAATAGCCCCTACAGTTCAAACCCATGTTGTACAAGGATTGGCTGCATTAGTGTTTGTTTTTGTCTCAAAATAATTGTTAAGAGATCATGTTGCACTGTTTGTCTTGCTTCTATCACAGGAATATTTTTGGCAAGGAGAAATAGGATTTTTGTTGTTGTTAAATCTCTTCAGGAAAATGTTCTTGTGTTATAAAATAACTTGTTGAACCTGTTCTTCTATGTTCTAGATACATGAGAAAGAAGTTTTAACCATCCATCTCCATATGGAACTGCCTCTGTTCTCACTAACTCAGTTACATGAGGTGTTTTCCCTCTTCACAGGTTCAGTTTAACTTGCAGTTTACAAAACCAAATACGTCACTAGGAGATGTTCAAACAGGAACAACTATTAGTATGCCTTGCTCAACTGATAAGGAAAAGTAAGTACTTGTCATAAAATTTAATGTTTGCACTTTTGAAAGTCATCCTAAATAATTTTTATCAGTGTTTGAAAGCTTTGATGCCCACTTATTTATCTGTGACATTTTAAGTTACTGATCAGTGGGATTGAAGCTAGAGTCACTTTTCTTTGTAAGAAATAGATTTCCCTGGGCGCCTTGGTGGCTCAGTTGGTTAAGCATCTGACTCTTGATTTTGACTCAGGTCATGGTCTCACCGTTCATGGGATCAGGCCCTGTGTTTGGCTCTATGCTGACAGCATGGAGCCTGCTTGGGGTATATTCTCTCTCTCTCTCTCTCTCTCTCTCTCTCTCTCTCAAAATAAATAAACATTAAAAAAAGATTTTCCATAATTTTTTTAAACTGTAAGATACAGTTAAACATACAGTAAAATTTTATTTTTTAAGAAACTTTCCTACATAACTGAAGATCTCCCTTTCATATGCTTTTGGGCAAGTAGATTAGAAATCTTTTTAATTCCTCTTACTTGGTGGTTTTTGTTTTTGTTTTCCTGTATGGCTGTGTTTGCCTCTGGAACGCTCTCCATTTTTCTGAATTAATGCTGCTAGTGTAAAGTGCTCTGAGACGCCAGCTCTTTCAAACTGCTAGAATTCTTTGCTGAGAATAACAAGGCTTGTGAGATTGTCCCATACCTAACAAAATAAGCTTTAATTTGTGACTTCTGTTTTGCCTACTCAGAAATTCCTTCCTATTTTTTAGACCTGACACAGGTTTTACATAGTGAAGTTTGTAACGCATGAAAACTTGTTTCTGGGTATTCTTCATGTTTGTAATATTTTTTTCTTATTAACTCTTCTTAGTTAAAATTTAATCACTTTAAGGCCTGTCATGAGCTGACTCTTATTCATTGGCTTCTAAAATTGGCACCAACGCGAGTATTATAGCAGTTGGTGAGCCTCTTTTTAAAAAAAAGTCAGAATTCTTTGAAGTCCTGAAATTTTTATATAATCTCACACTTGTTCAGGAGGTGGAGCACCTGCAAATCGTGTTAATGGTAGAACTTCGTGTTGATACAGTTAACTCTCATACACCCAACAGCAGTTTTACTTGCAGAAAATATGATCATATTTGTGGTACAAAATCAAACATAATCGTGTGTCCATAAAATTAGGACTGGTCAGCTATTTTGACTGTTTTCTCTTTTAGTTTTTTTTTCCTTTATTCATCGTCAGCTAGGAAAAAGTGGCAGTGGATATCAAAGGTTAAAAGTTAAAATTGAAGGAAATACCTATTCACCCACTTAATTCTTTTCTGAAAATTGGAAAAAGACCATTTAATTTTAAGAATGTAATGTCACTGTTTTACAAGTGCCTTTGAATTCTTGTTATAAGGAACTACTAGAGAAACTTAACACTGGATGGATTTAGAAAGTAGGACTATGGTAGTAGAAAAGGGTAATATATGACTACATAAATGCCCCTCCCTGTTTTTTCACAGTTGATACTTGTATTTCTCTGACTAGAATTCATTATTGTGTATTAATTTTAATAGTGCTTATTAGTGACAACTGAAGTATTAACAAAATTTTGAAGAGCTTTTGGCAAAGGAAAAAATCTTACTCATTAAATACAAGATGAAATAGAAGTTATTAAATAATAAGGGTATTCTTGAAGCATGAACATGTGTTTTCATCATGTATCATCACTTAAGTGCTGCTGTTTTACAATTTCATAGTACTAGACTTTCATTTGGCCTACATTCTTAAAAAGAATTTTTTTTTAATGTTTATTTTTGAGAGAGAGTGAGTGGGGAAGGGACAAAGAGAGAGGGAGACACAGAATCTGAAGCAGGCTCCAGGCTCCTAGCTGTCAGCACAGAGCCTGACGTAGGGCTCGAACCCATGAACCACGAGATCATGACTTGAGCTGAAGTCAGATGCTCAAATCGACTGAGCCACCCATGCCCTGCTAGCCTACATTCTTTATCTTAGCTCTTTGACTTATTAGTGCTACTTAGTTTACTGGGAAGAAGGGTATTTTGGCTTGTGGATAAATTGTTTGCTTAAGAAAGCACTGAAGAGGGGTGCCTGGGTGCTCAGTCAGTTAAACTCAGTCGTTTGACTCAGGTCATGATCTCACAGTTCATGAGTTTGAGCCCCGCTTCGGGCTCTGTGCTAATAGCTCAGAGCCTAGATCCTGCTTAGAGTTCTGCAGCTCCTTCTCTCTTTGCCCTTCCCTGCTCACGTTCTGTCTCTATCTCAAAAATAAACAAACATTAAAAAGAAATTTAAACACTGAGGAAGAAAGCTATAAATATAACTTCAATTATTTTACATATAGTATATGTATATATAGAGAGATTAGACAAACCTTCAGAATTAACTATTAAGGTGAAAACAAGACTTTGTAAAAATAAATACTATTTTCCTTTCAAGTGGTGCAAATTTAGGGCTGGAATCCAAATATCTGAAGAAAAGGGAAGATAGCATTCCTTTACGCGGACTCAGCCAAAATCTGTTCAGTAATCCAGGTGAGAAGACATTGTTGAAATGGCTTGTACATTGTGGATTCACTGTATTATATAAAGACTTGATGAATACAAATAATGTTTTTCTGTCCTCATTTGCAGACCATCAGAAAGATGGCACTTTCGGAGCAGTACAGACATCTTCAAAGCCCCCTGTGCTCCCTTCTGCACCGTCAGCCTATTTCCCTGGGCAGTTAGCGAACAGTTGATGCTAGTGTGACCTTTTACTTTTTATTGAAATTTTAGAAATTCACAGGGTTTAAAAATATATGAACAGCATAGATCAAATCCTAAGCCAAGCAAGTTTCCAAGGTTACTTAAGCTTAACATATTAGATCGTTTGGATCCTTTTTAAAGGACCGCTGTCTTTTATGGCAAGCTAGAGGAGCCCATGGGGGATTCTGAGTGAGGATTCTGAGTAAATGACACTTTGTAGTGTGTGAACACGGTGTTTTATAGAATAGTATGAATTTTATTAAACGGATCCTTAGAAATTCTCAGAAGTTCCAAGGAAAGAGTTGGTCCTTTTAAGGGACATTCTAGTTCTATTGAGTATCTGGGTAAATGAAAACCTGCTCAGAATATGAAACCAAAGAATGTTAATAATTCATTTTATTTTCATTGGTAAAATAAAAGTTTTGACACCTGAGAATTATGAGGGAAAATGATTATCTCCAAAGATAACCTATATTATTGATGTTTATAGTAAAGGGAAAAGTCCTAAAATTACCTTAAATGAATGAAAATAAATCCTTCATAGCAAATAAATATTTTCCTTGCAACCTCTTTAAATTAGCTATTAAACAAGTCTACTTATTTTGATAAATTGTAAAAATAATTTGGACAGCATATTTACATAACCAGATTAGGCAGAAAGTGCTTTTAATCATTTGAACTGCAAAGTTTATAGGATTTTAATGTTTTCTGGAAGTCTTGACACATCTATTTTTTTCTCTTTTTTGAATTTCATGAGTTTGTTTTGCAGTTACATCTGTATTAGAATATTTTAAAAATTAGTACTATAAAAAATACTGGAAGAGCATCATGAATATTCATTGTATTTGTTTTTTTATATCAATGGGTTCATTTTAACGTTTGCTTAATAAAGTAGGCAAATTGAATAACTGTTAGAAGTTAACAGCTGTTTTCCCTGTAACCAAGTGTTTCAAGTAAGAATTACTTGGAAAAAATTAGGTAAAAAAAAATTTACCCAGTATCAGAGGGTCCCCAATTTGTTTTCTTACTGACCACCACCCAGTACAGAGCAGCATTCTCTTATGAAACCTATAAATCAGTTTTTGTTTGCAAAGATTGCTCATACTTGTGTGATATTTAAAAAACTATTTTGAAGAAGGGCGCCTGGGTGGCTTGGTTGAGCATCTGATTTTGGCTCAGGTCATATCTCAAGGCTCCTGAGTTTGAACCCTGCGCGTCGGCCTCTGTGCTGACAGCTTCAGAGCCTGGAGCCTGCTTCAGGTTCTGTGTCTCCTTCTCTCTCTGCCCCGCCACCCCCTCAGTCTCTCTCTTTCACAGTAAAAATAAACATTAAAAAATTAAAAAAAACTATTTTGAAGGACCTCCCTCACCACACAGATGAAGAAAGAGACATTGAAGACATTAATGGCATACCAGTATCATTGGGTTCACGGTAAGACAGAGAATCTTTGCTAGTATTTTTCTGAAGCCACGATATTGAGTCCTATGATACCTTGAAACGTTGCTGGCAGTTGCAAGCAATCTTAACTAGGGGATTTATTCTAAAACATTTAGTAACCATTATGGGGTTGGATTTTTGTCATTTAAATATACTATATTAATATTAGTAAGAATACTTGGTTACACTACAGAGCACTTCTAATCATCTGGAAAGTAACCTCTTGGTGGTAATCTTTCCTGTAAATATTATGTGATATGTATAAAACGTGACAGTGTTTGGATGGAATTTATGATCTACAAGTAGTTCTTTTTTATTTGAAATTGTTTTGCAGTGTACAGTTGTACATGTGTTAATAATCACCAGGTTGCAATGAACGTATTTCTGTAAACTGTGAGCTTTGTTAATAAAGTATTTATGGAGTGAGACATGTAAAAGTATATGAAAACATAAACCGGACTCATCTGCAACTACCGACTATGCTTAGAATTTACTTGCATTTAATTTATGGACCAGGGTTTCATTTCTTTTGTCCTCCTACAAGAGTATTTTGTAGTACGGGAGAAAAAAGGGATTGAAAGGGAAAAGGTGTAAAGCTTTGATTTGTTACTGTAAAAACGATGATGGTAACAAAGCCCAAACAGACCTTCTAGGGAATCACAGATCAAGACTTTTCTTTTAAAAAAAAATCATTAAAATATTTAATTTTATTAACAGAATATTTACATTTCGTTTAAGACCTTATTTAACCATAGTGAATGTTCCAAGTTTAAAAAGCATTGCGCAATAACCACACACAAGATGAAAACAGTGTAAACTATACAATACTTTATGTACAATTTTTACAAAGTAACACTTTTTTAAATAATATAACTGGACACAAAAATATACACTTTAGAGAAATTCACATCAGGAATTGTATAAAGCTCTCTTCTAGGGTCCTGAAAATTTAGGACAAACATTAGCTCTGTAAATAAAGTGTTACTGTGACAGTCCTGAAAGGCCACTATATATATTTATCTACATACAGATATCACATTGACATTTTCAAGGCTACCAGCTTTACTATATAATTTTAGATTATGTATTCAAGTGTTGAGGTTCTTATGATTATGCAAACATTAAAAGAATAGTGGTAGAAGTAGCTGGGGAAACAAATTCGAGCCAGTGTTTAGATTTACAGACTCTACCCCAATTTAAATTCTAAATGGCTGATACTTTCTCATTTCAAAAACAGTGGTGAATGTTTTTAAAATAAAATTACTACAAACAAGCTTAAAACATGATTCAGATTTAGTACAATTTTCTTAAGTTTTTTTCTTTTTTTTTTAAATGCAAACAGTTCATTTACCATTTCTTTACTTTAGTGCATCTGCATTAAGGCTTTGAATTATTTGACCCAAGATTTTACAATGTTAAAACTAACAGGTCCATAACCGTACTACCTACTCTGTCTCACTGTGAGTCAGCATAGAGTTAAAGCTCAACACCTGAAGGAAATGGTAGCAGAGACGTTGCTAGTATCTAAGAAGGTACATATATAGTTTTTAATTAAAGGATGTATAATAAAACAAAAAAGCTTAGTGGCAAGAAATTGGTGCTAATAAACAAAAGGTTTCTTTTCAAAAGAAATTGTAACATCTTTGGAAAACTGTCCGGTTCTGGTTCTTTCTTTAGTTCCCACGAGTTCATGCAGATACATTTCTTAAGACAATCTTAAAGTACATCGAGATGGAAATGGAATGTACATCCAGAACTACAGGTGAAAACTAAGACCTGGGTGTGGTAGAAAAGTCTTCCTGAATTCAGTCATCACACGTTCGTGTCCTGGAGTAAAGGTTCTTTGGCCTCTCCTGGCGCTTGTGTACTATGGGGATGGCTGTGACCACCACAGTGCTTTCTCCAGCTGCTGGACCGCAAGCTTAAATTGGTATGTTCTGGAATAAACAAGGCAACAAGCAGAGCCAGCAGTACGGAACAGGCTCCAAAGAGGAAGGGGGGGCCAGGGATGATCGAATTCTGAGGAAGGAAAAGAGAATTAGGATTTTTGTACAGAGCATCTCTGCTCTTAAGAACTGCTTATCTTTTCGTAGTAACAGACTGCCATGAATTATAAGCCAAGACCACCTCTCTTTCTCCATTAAAGCCATGGTTAGAACATGCATTTGCTTTTTAGAAGAAAAGGGACACGCTCACTATAATATCCTGAGGATAACAACTGGTCCCAAGAAACAGCCAAAAGATTGTTTTAAAAACAGCCTATGCAAAAAATATACTGTCATCACAAAATCGGAACACGTTCTATGAGCCTTCACTTAACCTGTTCAAGATCTCAAGAGTAATAAAATTTATTATACACTATGAGCTACAGTAACAGAATCCATGACTATTTTCTTTAAAAGGTAAATATATTCTCTAGTAACTAAAGGTGAATAAAATACAGCTAATGCCGTTACCATTAAGAATCAAACCTTTGTTTTAGTCCAAATTACATTCATTCTTAGCAAAAACTTGCACTGCCAGTTTAACCTGTGGATAGCCCACAAACAAACACTCATTTTCATTTAAAAGTAGTCTTAGCTGGTTAGATCAGTGTGGAACTCTGCTGAACAAAGCAAGGAAACTGATGCGCTGTTTGTATTGGCTAAAATGATCGTGTTTGCCGTTCACATTTTCAGTTGTATGGGGGGAAAGTACAGCAAACAAGTGAACAAAAGACATTTATCAGCACCTAACTGACTTTTCTTACAGAAGGCAGGCTTAATATAGGGAACTCCCGCAGTACAAAAGTCCCAGATGAGACACAAATTGTACTACAGATGAACGGTTGTTAATCTATGCCGTTATGTGTAAAATAGGACAAACCAGCATGTTTAAACAATTCTCGAAGGAAAAGTTATGTCCAATTTCAAAAAGGGGTAGACAGGAGAACACAGTCCTTTTAGGCTTTGGTTTTTAAGTGTCGTAGATCTAAAATAATCTCACGTAAAAACTTTAGTGACCAAAACCCATTTATCTTGTAATCCAGCCAAATGAACTATATTTTCACCATGTGAATGAGGAATTACCTGTTCAAAGTGGTGCTGTGGGCTTGTGTTTGTTCCCAAGTCTGTTCCTGTCATTGGCAGTTCTTTAAGTTCCACATGGAATATGTAGAAAATGAATCCATAAAGAGCTGGTCCCAGACCATTGCACAGTCCTCGAATTCCTGTTATCATTCCTTGAACAACACCTAAATCGTTTACACAAATTATGTAATGCTCTGCTTATTTTTTTTTTCCTACCTTAGAACCCATACAAACAGTAAGTCAACCTAAAACCAAAGCTGTCTTTGTGACACTAGCAATTTACTACGATGACATTAAAAAGTATTTAGAAGCCATCAGCTCTACAAAGCGTAAGCAGCAAATATGAAGTCAAGGTATACCCAACCCATACACAGGCCTAGTTTAAATAAGTGGGCAAAAGGACTTTATTTCCCTTTGAAACATCGCCGGCTAATAATAAGGCATTAGTTCACAAGCATAATTGTTAAAAACTGTCCCAAGCAGCTATTTAAGACCCCACTGCATCAAATATAGACCCTTTTTATAGAGTTTGGTTGGGGTGCCTGGCAGGTGGCTCAGTCAGTCAGTTAAGCATCTGACTTTGGCTCAGGTCAGGATCTCAGTTTGTGAGTTCGAGCCCCACACTGGACTGTCTTGTGTTGGCAAAGAGCCTGCTTCAGATCCTCTGTCCCTCTCTCTTTGCCCCTCCCCTGCTTGTTCTCTCTCTCAAAATAAACTTAAAAAATTTAAAAAAAAAAATTTTTTTTTTTTAACGTTTATTTATTTTTGAGACAGAGAGAGACAGAGCATGAACGGGGAGGGTCAGAGAGAGGGAGACACAGAATCTGAAACAGGCTCCAGGCTCTGAGCTGTCAGCACAGAGCCCGACGCAGGGCTCAAACTCACAGACTGCGAGATCATGACCTGAGCCGAAGTCGGCCACTTAACCGACTGAGCCACCCAGGTGCCCCCCCAAAAATTTTTTTCTTAAGAGTTTGGTTTTTTTTCTCTGGGATCTTCTCCCAAATGTAAAATGCACTATGCTTTAGCCACAGGCCTTTCCTTTCTCATTTAGCAACCAAGTGATCATTGCCACTCTTGTAACACCCCTTTTTTCCCTTATAACTAGAGGAAACATACCCTTTTCAAAGAATTATTTATCTTTTAGCGTTTCAAGAGGCAAATGTTCCTACCACAAAAGACAATGTTGTCTATGTCTTTAACTGAAACATAAGATTTAAATAAAAGGGGTTATTTAAACCCAAGGTGTCCAGCCCATCCATCAGAGTAAACACTTAATAGTGAATATGCAGTGGCCGACCTAGATCACTCGATCTTCTTGCGAGAGAACAGACAGGACCACACATTGAGAGAGAGAGACATAGTTGTGTATCCACCTAAAGACAGTTCCCTGGACTCTGCTTTTCCTCTTAACAGTGAAAGCAATTTTAAATTCTTTATCCTAAAGATCCATTTATGATTCTGTACTTAGGAAGGAGACAGAACATAGCATTAGAATATTCTGAACTTTTAAATAATTATCATCATGCATTCTTATCAGCTCACCTTGTTGATCAGCATCAGCGGTTCGTGACACAAGGGCACTGACAGCTGGAAAGGTAATGCTAGACATGGCTGCTACTGCCCCAGCAGCCCACATCATCCTGTAACCAAAGCAGCCAAACAAAAATAAATTCTCCACTGTGCCTGTCAGTAAAAATACACAAAAATCCAAGTAACTTGCTGCAAAATGGCTGTGGTGCAGGGAAAAGGATAACTGTACTTGCTCTATTCCTTCCTTCCTTCCTGTGTGACTCTGGGCAAGTTACTTCGAGGTCTGGAGCACTGGGTGGGGATGGGGGCACTCTGAGCATAGTGGGTAATACACCTAATGCAACATCATTACATGTTTCCCAAGCCAGTAACTCTTCAGGCAGTGTTCCCACAGGCTTGTGATTCAGTGTGAGGATACAGATCTGATCTAAGCCTTGGATGTTCTGGGCTTGATATGTGAAATGTTTTTGATAATTTAAGAGCACCTCTTTGTAAAAACTAGCCTGGAAAACAAAACATGCATCAACAAGCTCTTGATGCTGACTCCTATCCAAATCCAAAGAGATGATACGTTCAGGTGAATGAAACATCAGTGGAAAGCGTGGACTTCGGTCCCATGATTGTGAACACAGAGGTGTGCGCAGGCAGCCTGACCTCAACGTCGCTCTTCCCCTCGCTCTGCAGTGCAGACTGGCAAGAGAAGCAGAGAGACTTTTCTCTGGCATGAAGCCGGGACCAAAACAATTGGGCTTTTTTCAGTTAACTTCCAGTGTGTCATTGTCATCAGTAATGACCACTGGTGTTACACAATACTTCTCTTCTAACCAGAAGAACAAAAAAGGCAAGTAACGCTAGCTTTCAGAGCTTTGCTGCTTTGAGGTTATGTTTTTTCCTAATGAAGATACAGATTAAATGTCCAGTAGAGACTGAAAAACTAAATCTCATTTTAAAATGTCCCATTTTAACCTGTCCCATAGATACAAAAGAATGTCACACCTTTCTATCCTCAAGCCAGTCTCAAATATACAAATACCCAAGTGAGAAATCTGTATTATATACATTAGACAGGAAAAGAAAAAAGCACAGAAGACAGATTAAAGTCTAATACTAAGCCTTAGATGAGAAGCAAATACAAACAAAAAGTCTGTCAATTATAACCTCAATAAAGCTGGAAAAATAAAAAAACATCAAAATTAAAAAAATTAAGATATACCTACCAAGGTTCTGAACCAAAGCCGTACCATGCCAGCTGTAATATTTGAAATCCAAGACCCAATAAAATGGTGTTCTTATTTCCGATTGACCGCATAAGTAAACTCAAGACTATGGTCTAGAAAAGAACAAAAACCAGAATAGAACGGTTTATACCAGAAAAGAGCTTTAAAAAAAAACAAAACAAAAAACTGGTGACTTCCTTCAATCTGTAATCTAAGATTACCACTTTTTTTTACATTTTGGCTTTTCAACAATTGCCCTGAATATATCTTGAGACCATTATTCCAGGTCACAGACAGCAGATGAAAGGTTCCTCTGCTGACACAGATCCAGATTCAGGGAAAAAGACAACTGGAAACAGCAAAGTGAGCTTTCTGTTGAGTACATTTCTACTGACCACCTAAATCAGAAATTGTAAGCAGTAGCATCAAAAAGTTCAAACTAATGATTTGGAGATCCTGTTACATAATAGCTTTAAAAGTTTTTACAAGTCCAAGTTAATCCAAAATGCTTATTGTTCTGATTAAATACAAATAAAACAGTACAACAATTACTCTACATCCTTCATCCAAATTATTGCTGACACCATGATGCTTGGCAAACAGTAAACAGACGTAACAAGTATCATACGGGAAAAGTACAGTTTAAGAAACAGTGCCTTTGGAAAAACCGCCTGGATCATAATCTTGGCTCTCACTGTATGACCCTGGGCAAGTTACCTCACTCTCAGTGTCTTCCAAAATGGCAAGAATATTACCTACTTCAAAACTCTGTCATGTGGGTTAGATGAAATGATATTTACATAAAGTGCTTAGCACACAGTAAGCATTTAATAAGTATTATGAGTGGATGGGTTTTATTTTCTTTCAAAGCTAAAAAATTTAGCAATGATCTGGGGACATCAGAAAATATTTTTTGCTATTTTAATGAAAGTATTAAATATACTACCTAAAATAGCTAGTAAGTCCATACAGGAAAAAGTGAAAATAATTCAGGAAATCACTAGTGGATAACTGGCTGACATTAAAAAAAATTTTTTTTTTTAACGTTTATTCATTCTCAAGAGAGAGACAGCATGCATGGGGGAAGGACAGAGAGAGAAAGAGAGGGAGAAGCAGAATCCGAAGCAGGCTCCAGGCTCTGAGCTGTGAGCACAGAGCCCGATGCAGGGCTCAAACTCCAGAATGGTGAGATCATGACCTGAGCTGAAGCCGGACACTTAACCGACTGGGCCACCCAGGCACCCCACTGGTGACATTTTAAATGTACAATTATCAAACAGAAGTTTCAAATTCTTTAAATGGATACAACCATTTAAGAGTTTACTCAGATTTAATTACAGATAAGCCAGTGGAAAGCTAATGAAGATTCTTAACCGACTGAGCCACCCAGGTGCCCCACTAATGAAGATTCTTGTTAAGATTCTTGAACAATTAAGACTCCTAGCTTTTTTCTCTCAGATTTTCCCTTAAATCAAGTGAGTATACCACCAGGTTTCATAAGGCACAGAACCTTACTGGATTACATTCTTCAACAACCACAATCACAAAAGGGAACTCACCCAGAGTAAGCAGTTAGCAAAGAAAAACTTCTCGTTTATAGGACACTCTAACTGGGAACACGGATTTTCTCCCCCAGGGCAGGAACTTTCCTTAAATATCTGAATCTTTGTATCCCTAGCACCTATTGTAAGTTCTTAGTGTTGATGGGAAGTATGTGTGATTTTTAGATACATCACAATATTCTCAATGAGGGAATAAATCACTTAGTGTGCTAGACAAGAAAAATTATTTGGTGTCCCTTAATTTAGTAGAACTCATTTTGTCCCAAAGGTTAAATAACTTATGACTTAACCAAGATGTACACAGCTAGCTAACAGTTAACTGACACGAGTTTGGGTCAGTTTACCAAATATTTGCCAAGTTCCTACTATATCCCATTGCTATTCTAGGTCTAAGGGCACTGACCCAAGGGTCAGAGAATAGGTCACAGCACTGGTCAGCAAACAGAATACCTTGTCTTGGAGAGAAGATGGACATAGGCACACTGTTTAACAAGAGAATTCCAGGTTGTAGCTGCTGTGAAAAAAATAAAATGGGAATTGTGTGACAGAGGGGCTACTTTAAGCATGATGGACAGGGAAGGACCTTCTCAGGTGACAGCTGAATGAGGAGGTAGAGGAGGGGGTGGTTATGTGAGTATCTCAGAGAACAGAGCGCTCTAAGCAGGGACAGCAAGTGCAAAGGCCCTGAACTGGAGTGTATTCAACAACATGGAGAATGGGGCAAAATGAGGTCACTTCGAGTCTAGGGTTATTCTGGTTGCAATGGAAATTAAATTTTAAGCAAAAAAGAGGATTAAAACTTCACAAGAATTTCTTTGCCAAGTGAATAAACTGTAGGGAGACAATTATGGAAGCTGAGAGACTAGTAATGGAGATGATGAGAAAAGCTTCAATTCAGAATGTATTTTGGAGATAGAGGTAACAGGAGATACCATCTGATGGACTGGATGTGTGGTAAGGAGAAAGAATGACAAGCATCAACAAGAATGACACCAAGGTTTGTGGCCCTGACAACCAGGAGCGTGGTCATGCCTGTAAATGAGATGAGCAGCATGAAGGGGAAGGAATCCAGATTTTAGTTCTGGTTATGTCCGGTTTGAGATGCCCAGCAGATGTGTCAAGCAGGAACTCAGGGGCTGGGGTGGAGGTAGAAATGTGGGAGTCACCAGCATATAGAGGACTAGATGAGAGCACTCACGTAAATGTTTAATTAGTGCAAGCATTATGAACTCACGCCTCCTTGCGCCAAAGAAGTGATAAGGCCTAAAAGCCCCAAAGGGGATAGACAGCAACTGTTTGGCTCCCAATGGGAAGTGGGTCTGTCCATGTTTACAGACCTTATTGTTTTGGGGGAGAAGCTACATACCCATATTTTCACATAACCTCCCAATTTTCACTCATTCATTATTTTAATGTTTATTTTTGAGAGAGAGCGAGCAAGTGGTGGAGGGGTAGAGAGAGGAGGAGACAGAGGATCCGAGGCAGGCTCTGTGCTGACAGCAGAGAGCCTGATGTGGGTATGGGGCTTAAACTCAGGAACCGCAATATCAGGACCTGAGCCAAAGTCAGACACTTAACCAACTGAGCCACCTAGGCACCTCTAACCTCCTAATTTTGAAATGCTTCCTACTAATTTTTAAAGTTTTTATTTATTTTTAAAATACTTTATTTTCTTTAGTAATCTGTATACTCAACATATGGCTCAAACCCACAACCCTGAAATCAAGAGTTGCATGCTCTACTGACTCAGCCAGCCAAGTGCTCCTTTAAAGTTTTTAAAACACCAGGGCGTCTGGGTGGCTCAAGTCGGTTAAGCGTCCAACTCTTGATTTTGGCTTAGGTCATGATCTCATGGTTCATGAGTTCAAATCCATGTCGGGCTCTGTGCTGACAGTGCAGAACCTGCTTGAGATTCTCCCTCTCTCTCTGCCCCTCTCCTGTTTGCACTCTTTCTCAGAAGTAAATTAAAAAATAAAAATAAATAAAAATAAAGTTTTTAAAACACCATGAAAAAAACCAATGTCCTCTAATTTAGCACTTACTTGGGTGCAGGCACAGCACAGGGTGCTACAAAAACCAAGATGAATGTGATATACTCCTAACCTCACAGTCTACTCGGAGCTCTGCTACTATAGAGACTCACAATCTTGGTACCAAGGCAAAAATAATCAGAAATAAACAGGTAAAAGCTAGTGTATTCTACACGGTGATAAGATATGACCTAGTTAATATGGGAGTTCAGAGAAGGGATACTTAGGGCAGAAGAATGGGAGGCAGAAAGGCCAGCAGGACCAAAAGCACAGGGGCAAGCAGTACAACAGGACAAAGGGGAAGCTGTAAGCTCTGTGGTGCTACAGAGGAGGCTCAAAGACACAGATCTTCCACTGGCTTCAGAGTTCAACAGTAAATGAGTTATTCTCAATGTACACTTGACATAAATGAGAATGCAAGATAATTCTTCTACCTTTGGGGTTATATATTATACTTAACATTTTAGTTCATATAATGACACAGCAATGTAATTATCAGTATTTCTATGTATGCCACATACTTCCTCTCACCTGTTTTTGAAGTCCAACTGATTTTCTGACTTTATTTTTAAATGTGAAAATTCATCTCAAAAACTGTATTTCTATGTAGGCCTCGAAAGCTAAATGGTCATTTAAGTACCGTATTCCTTGTGGATCGCGTACATAATGTCTGCTGTACCATCAACGCTGGATGGACGGTGCCTCATTTCTTCCCAGACTCAAAGCACTATGAGTGCTCTAAATACAAACCCAACCACGTGCCTCCTGTATTCACATGCCTGTCCCTCTGGATTCTCAGCTCTTAGAGACTGTTTTCCACCTTGTGTCCTTTGTGCCAGGTGCCATCTACTGACTAGAGGGAAAATTTCCTCTGAAGCACCCTCACATCACTCAAGTGTTCCGCAGGGTTACTGCCTGAATTTATTAGGCACCTGCAGCTTCCATGACCAGTTACATATGAAATGAAACTTCCTAACACTTTATAGCTATAAATCTCTTAAGTGTCAGAGTAAATGTTAGCTAGTTCTCTTCATCTAAATCTTCAACAAAATATTAACAATCTCACCAATGTAAGAAAAAGATAAGACATCATGAGCAGGTAAGATTTATCCCAGGATTAAAGATTGGTTTAACACTTGAGAATTCATCAAGCTCTACTCTATTTGTACAGTTTCCTTGGTGTTATGCTTCAGAGGGGTGTTTTTTCAAAAGCTATTTATGCATACAGGCGACAATATATTTTCCTCCAAAGCTCAAGTGCACTTTTCTGATAGCCAGGATGGAATGCAACATTACTTCTGATCAAGGAGCTTCAAGATAAAATGGAAATTAGAAATAGTACTAATACTGCCATGTGTACGCATGTGTGGGTCTTGGGGATATTATAGAATTTAAATTTAAATTTGACGTTTATCACTAGACCTACCAAAAAATTCATAAATGATGAGATCTGCAGAAGGAATCCTATACCTAAGAGATGGTGAAACATACTAGAATCCTATTAAATGGACTCTGCCTTTCATTTTGAGAAAAGAATAAAACAAAGCTGTAATCTAGAAGACTGGATTTAAGGTGGGAGAGAATGTTAGATCATCTCAGAGTCTAGAAAAAACAAGGCCAAATAGGAAGAAATGTTTGGGGCTTTTTCACAGGAAGAAGGACTGACAGAAAATTCTGGCCACTGGAGCACAGTACTTGATTATGGAACAGACACAGTTTCGAGGCAAAGGTGAAACATCTCCTAAGGAGATCCAAATTCCTGGGCTGATTAGTATCTTATTCATCAGACAACCACTGGCTACCAACTGGGTTTCCAAGACAAATAGCTCATGCCATTCCTCTGCTCAAAACCCTCTAATGGCTTCCTATCTTCCTGTCACATCTTAGGACAACCTGTGAGGCCCCAGATGATCTGCTCCCTCTCCACCTTTCAGATTCCATTTCTTAAAGGTCTCTCCTTTGCTCACTGTGTGAGAGCCATACTTGGCTCCTGGCTGTTTCTTTTTTTTTTAATTTTTTTTTTTTTTTTTAACGTTTATTTATTTTTGGGACAGAGAGAGACAGAGCATGAACAGGGGAGGGGCAGAGAGAGAGGGAGACACAGAATCGGAAACAGGCTCCAGGCTCCGAGCCATCAGCCCAGAGCCTGACGCGGGGCTCGAACTCACGGACCGTGAGATCGTGACCTGGCTGAAGTCGGACGCTTAACCGACTGCGCCACCCAGGCGCCCCGGCTCCTGGCTGTTTCTTACACATGCCAGGTACAGTCTGTACTGAGAGTTTTATTTCTGTTCCTGCTGCTTAGAATCCTCTTCTTCCAGATATTCCCATGGCTTGTTCTCCATTCTTTTGTGTTTCTGCTCAAATGTCACCTTGTGTCAGCAGGGCCTTCCCAACCCTTCCAAATAAAATTAACACCCAGCCCCCAGTCAATCTCTAGATCCCCAGTACCATTGTTCTTTATAGTTTTCATTACACCTGATATGTTTACATCGACATATTTATTAGTTTTCTCTCTTATCCCACAAGAATGCAAACTCTACAATGGCAGGGATTTAATTAAGTTCACTGGTATATCCCCGGTGTGCAACACATGGTAGGTATGCAATAAATATTTAAGGACTAACATAAAATATTCTACTTTGGGGCACCTGAGTGGCTCAATCGGTTGGGTGTCTGATGTAGGCTCAGGCCATGATCTCACGGCTCAAGAGTTCAAGCCCCACGTTGGGCTCTGCGCTGACAGCTCAGAGCCTGGAGCCTGCTTCAGCTTCTGTGTCTCCCTCTCTCTCTGCCCCTCCCCCGCCTTCACTCTTTCTCTCTCCCTCAAAAATAAACATCAAAAAAAAAATTAAAACAAAATATTTGACTTTATGCAGGTAAGCAGTGTAAATCAAACTATTTTTCTGGTTTAGACATATGTTGATTAATATATGTGTCAGTCCCCAAAATCTGATCAAGACTAACTACACTTAACAAAACAGGAGTTTCCGAACCTACAAATCTCAGATTCCTGACACTGGTGACTCCATCAAGAAAGTGTCACCTGAGTATCACATAAGGCCCATGTGGATGGTCAACCAGGAGTAACTATCTCATCACTCTAAAAAGAAACTCACCTGTGCAATAATGGAAAGAATGCCAAGGACTGCTATAAATGCTGCAACACTTTCTGGTGAAAACTTCATTATCTAGAAGGTTTCCAGAAAAAGCAACATTAATTAGTAAAAAAGCACAAGAAACACCATACTAATGCAACTATTTGTACATTAACATCAAATGGGCACCAAACTACTTGAACATTAACATCAGAAAAAGAAAATACAACTCATTTATAACCAAAGAATTCTTCAGAGGAAGAATCTGGCTTTCACTGAGAACCCAATCCTAACTGTTAACATACTAAAAACAAAAGCTACTTAATTTAATTTTTTTTTTTTTCAACATTTATTTATTTTGGGGACAGAGAGAGACAGAGCATGAACGGGGGAGGGGCAGAGAGAGAGGGAGACACAGAATCAGAAACAGGCTCCAGGCTCTGAGCCATCAGCCCAGAGCCTGACGCGGGGCTCGAACTCCCGGACCGCGAGATCGTGACCTGGCTGAAGTCGGACGCTCAACCGACTGCGCCACCCAGGCGCCCCAAAAGCTACTTAATTTAGATTAGGTAAATCTAAGTCCCTTGATCTAGACTTAGATTTAATAAATTGGAGACAGTTATCAAGCACTCTGAGTCCGTTTTACAAATAAATATCGTGCTGTTTTGTGCTTTTTACAGGTCTTAAAAAAGGCTTGATCATGCTTGGTAAGATTAGTGTTAAGGAGCAAAAACTAACATTCTCATTATGGCTAGCTGCTTTGCTAATCCATGCTCTAAATCACAAAGAGACTGGAGTAAGTGAATGGATTTCAAGCTTCCCATCATGTCTATAAGCAACACATAAACTCAAGCCACATACATCGACAGGATAATCGTATCTTTCTGCATAAACCAAAAAGTCTTAAGAGATATGCATAAGGATCATAAACCACACTACACAGGAGGAGTTCTAGTGAGCCATTATTTACAAAATAGGACTCATTTAAACAGTCCCTTCTATTATAGTGCTCTCAAGATTAAATATTTCTGTTATGGGGCGCCTGGGTGGTGCAGTCGGTTAAGCGTCCGACTTCAGCCAGGTCACGATCTCGCGGTCCATGAGTTCGAGCCCCGCATCAGGCTCTGGGCTGATGGCTCGGAGCCTGGAGCCTGTTTCCGATTCTGTGTCTCCCTCTCTCTCTGCCCCTCCCCCGTTCATGCTCTGTCTCTCTCTGTCCCAAAAATAAAATAAAAAACGTTGAAAAAAAAAATTAAAAAAAAAATATTTCTGTTATTAAGGCACTAAACGATGGAAGAAAAGTCCACTTTGGCAGAATAGGATTTTACCTGTCTGAGGTATAAAAAGAAGCTGGAATATTGGCCTGCCTCCGGTAGGTAGGAGAGAAACACCGTAATGCAGATTAGCAGCACTATGGAATCTTGGCCCACTTTTTTTAAGGACTAGAATTAGAAAAAGACAGATATAAGGTTTTATATCCAAACACTGACCTGCTCTTAAAAATATGCAGTGTTATCTTCTGGCAGTGTACATACAGATACTCAGCTAGCTTTTAAAAATGTATTTCATCTTCCCCAAACTATTCCAGAAAGTATTTAAAACATTTTTAAAAATCTGTCAAGATGTTTTCCCCAAAGAAACATCCACAACAAAATATCAATATTGCACTGAATCATACATTCCCTTTTTTGCCAAAGGAAAAAACAAACTTTTTACCGCAAAGGGGTCAGCCTGTTCCCAGGAAATGGGTGCTCCCCACGATGCTGGCCGCATCTTCTCAGGCAACGATTCTGGCACAGCAACAAGGATAAAACAAATATCTAGCAACGCTATTGCTGTGGCCAGGACCACCACCAAGCTGTCCCCGTATACTCGTCCAAGGTAAGCTCCGATTGCAGGGCTGGTTACCAGACTTGCGGCAAATGTTGCTGACACCTGTGACAAGTAAAGGTCGAGAGGAAGAGATTAGTCAGTACAGCCTGACTCTACCTCAGCACCACATAGCTCAGATTTCCATCAGTCCTCCCGTTGCACCCTCCCTCTCCTGCCTCTGCCATTTGTCTTATGCTCTCTTCTTTTGCAGGAAGAGAAAAGAATTAGATTTTTTAAGTATTAGATTCTTGGGGCATCTGGGTAGCTCAGTGGGTTAAGTGTCCGACTTCAGCTCAGGTCATGATCTCATGGTTCGTGAGTTCGAGCCCCGCATTGGGCTCTGAGCTGACAGCTCATAGCCTAGAGTCTGCTTTGGATTCTGTGTCTCCCTCTCTCTCTGCCCCACCCCCACTCACGCTCTCTCTCTCAAAAAACAAATAAACATTAAAAAAAAAAGAATCAGACTCTTAACTAAAAAAAATACGTAATGGCCTGAAAGAAGTCTAAAAAACAATGCTCTGAAGAAATCCACTGTCACTATGACTTTTTTCCCCAATATTAAAATGAAATGTATGTTTACCTTGATGCATATTTAAGACTGGCTGAAATAAAGCTTAAAGACTTTGACATTTATCTTCTCATCAGAGGGAGTGTTAAGCGCTAGTATAAAACTGAACTTGGCGATCTCTTTAGGTGGTGGAGTTAGGAAGGATGGGATCACAGGTCCTTGGCATTTAGTTCATCACTAACCATGTCTAAAACTCTGAGGAAGTCCAGACACCTCTGGTGAAGATGCAGATTAAAGAGGACACAGGTGAAAAATTTAATTCTGGGGCGCCTGGGTGGCTCAGTCAGTTAAGTGTCCAACTCTTGATTTCAGCTTAAGTCATGACCTCATAGTTCATGAGTTCAAGCCCTGTGTCTGTGTCCACAACGGGCTCCACGCTGCCAGCTTAGGATTCTCGCTTTCCCTCTCTGCCCCTCCTGCATGCACATGTGTTCTTTCTCAAAATAAGTAAATAAACTTTAAAAAGCAAAGAGTAACTTATTCTCAGACATGTCTGGCCTATTAGACAAAATGGCCTGCACATCAGCAGATGTGACAGCAAGTAACATCTGACAGAGACTACACTCTGTAGAGAATAATTAGTGACCAATGTTGTCGTGCAGGAGTTTCTGCTCCCCACCCTGTGTTTTATTCTGTTTTTAGGCCATTTTTGACTTTTTGATGGAGGATCTAACTTCATAGGAGTGCTTATTTTTAGCTGTTTATTAAAAACTGCTCAGGGGCGCCTGGGTGGCTTGGTCAGTTAAGTGTCTGACTTCGGCTCAGGTCATGATCTCACGGTCCGTGAGTTCAAGCCCCGCGTCGGGCTCTGTGCTGACAGCTCAGAGCCTGGAGCCTGTTTCAGATTCTGTGTCTCCCTCTCTCTCTGCCCCTCCCCTGTTCATGCTCTGTCTTTCTCTGTCTCAAAAATAAATAAACATTAAAAAACAAAACAAAAAACTGCTCAAAAGAAGCAATTTGATTTCCAAAGGTCAATTATTTGACAAGTACATAACATTCTAGTAACTTTAAATATCTAGCTATCGGCCCAAGTATCCATCAGCTGATGAATGAACAAAATGTAGTATATTCCATACAATGGAACACTATACCAAAGTGGAACTCCTGATAAATGTATCAACATGGATAAACCTCAAAAGATTATGCTAAGTGTAGACCCAAAAGACTACGTGTTGTATCATTTCAGTTATGTGAAATTTCTATTCAAAGCAAAACCACAAACATAGAATGATTGGTGGTTTGTTGCCTGAGGTGAGGGGTGGAGACAGATGACAGACGGGCTGTGGGCTGATGGAAATGTTCTAAAACTGGACAGTGGAGGTATTTTGTTATGGCAGCTCTAGCAGATTAAATACAGTGGGCTGTGGTCTCAGAGGAACTTGGGTATAAGCATGGTTCTGGAACTTAAGTGGACAAAGGAGCAATGGCTCTCGCTGCGACGGTCACTGAGATATCGTATTCACAGAGACCATGTATTCGAAGCAGTGAGCAAAGGTCCAATTAGAGTGTAGGTGTTTCATGTCATTTCACTTCTCCTCCATTCTCCTCACCTAGTGGCCTTACTTTTCTGGTTAGACAGAGGACCACAAAGAACACTTTCCCCACTGTTAGCTGCATCTGTATTATTTTTACAAGAATTACCTGTCATTTGCTAGAATATGCCTTTAATATATAAAGCCTCCAGGTTGAATATTAATTTCAAGGATCTGGCTATGACCAAAAAAAAAAAAAAAAAAAACCTTTAACAAAAACCACCTGGATTGTGGTCATGGCTGCACAACTGTATAAATTTACTAAAATTCATTGAATTATACACAAAAAATGGATGGGTTTTATGGTATGTAAATTATAACTCAATAAAACTATTTAAAAATTTGGGGGGTACCTGGGTGGTTCATCGGTTAAGCGTCTGACTCTGGGTTTTGGCTCAGGTCATGAGCTCACAGTTTATAAATCCGAGCACCACGTCAGGCCTTGCATGAGAGTGCAAGGCCTGCTTGGGATTCTCTCTTTCCCTTTTTCTTTGCCCCTCCCCTGCTCTCTCTCAAAATAAATAAATAAACATATAAAAAAAAAATTCCTGGCTATTGTCAACTTTGTATCATTTAATGTTCTAAGTTTACAACTGAAATCATCAGTTATTTTTTAAGTTTCTCACTATCGTATTTCTCCTCAAAACTTCCAAATTCCATGATTCTTTGTTATATAGTATCCTTTGAATCAAGAAAACAGTCTCTTATAAAACGAAGATTCAGCCTGACATAATATTCAGCCCTTATTTATCAAAAGATGCTTGTTCTGGGCTCCTGGGTGGCTCAGTCAGTTAAGCATCTGACTCTTGATTTCAGCTCAGGTCACAATCTCAGGGTTCGTGGGATGGAGCTCCATGTCAGGCTCTGGGCTGACAGCACAGAGGCTGCTTGGGATTCTCTCTTTCTCTCTTTCTGCCCCTCCCTGCTTGCAAGCACATGCACGTTCTCTCTCTCAAAAATAAATAAATGAACATTAAAAAAAAAAAAAGATGCTTGTCCTTTATTTGTTGAAATTCATCACTGTCCTACTTCTGGATATCTAATAATGATCTGTATACTATCATGCCCGTGTAAACTATTTTCTTCTTAGATTTGACAGACAGCAGACTACACTACCACTGAATAATTCATTTCCCAAAACAAAATTCAGAGGTTGGCAAACTGCCACCTATGGGTCAAATCCAGCTAAGAATGGTTCTTACATTTTGAAGAGATACACACAAAAACAAATATGAAAGAAACTGTGTATAGCCCACAAAGTCACAGAAAAGTTTTGCTGATACCTGACCTAGATATTAGCCTATTACATTTTAGAGTAGCCATTAAATATTAGTAATGTTTTAAACTCATGATAGTAAATAATTTATTTTCAGTATTCTTTCAAAAAGAGCTTCTATAAGGTAAAAATATTCTATAATTTTAAGTCTGGCACATATGACTAATACTGAATACTGAATACAAGGCTTTGTATTGAAAAAAACTTAAAAAAAAATTTTTTTTAGTATTTATTTATTTTTGCAAGAGAGTGAGCGAGAGAATCCCAAGCAGGCCCCTGCTGTCAGCACAGAACCCAATGTAGGGTTCGAACTCATGAACCACAAGCTCATGACGTGAGCCATCCAAGAGTTGGATGTTTAACTGACTGAGCCACCCAGGCACCCCTGAAAATAACTTTTAATATAAGCCATCCATTAATGTAATGGATGGTTTTATTATGAAATGTATTTTATGCAAAAAAATAAATTTTGTAATGCAAAGGCTTGCACTCTTTGTAATATGAAATAATTAATGGAGTATTACTCGGCAATCGAAAAGAATGAAACCTTGCCATTCACAACTATGTGGATGGAACTGGAGGGTATTATACTAAGCAAAATTAGTCAGAGAAAGATAAAAATCATATGACTTCACTCATATGAGGACTTTAAGAGAAAAAAACAGATGAACATAAGGCAAGGGAAACAAAAATAATATAAAAACAGGGAAGGGAACAAAACAGAAGAGACTCATAAATATGGAGAACAAACTGAGGGTTACTGGAGGGGGTGTGGGAGGGGGGATGGGCTAAATAGGTAAGGGGCACTAAGGAATCTACTCCTGAAATCATTGTTGCACTATATGCTAACTAATTTAGATGTGAATTTTAAGAAATAAAAAATAAAATCTCAAAAAAACCCAAAAAAGAAATAATTAAAAAAACAAAGTGCTTTCCTGCAGCTACAAAGAATAAACAAACATACCAGTCCATATGCCATACTTCTTTCATGTTCTTGGGTTATATCTGCTACATATGCAAATACCACGGAGAAAGTTACTGCAAAAACCCCAGAAACAGAGATAACAGCGAAGTACCACCTAGGATGTAAAGACAATTGACAAAAAACAGATTAACATTACCTTAACCTTCCTTTATTTCTGTAAGTGAGTTAGAGTAACAGCTTATTTCAGGCAATGGCTTAAGTCATCTATAAATCATAAGCCATAGATACAATGAAAACAGCATTAGAAGTGGCCCTTCAAAAATAATTCAGCTGCTAAGCGGGAATACTTAAAATATATTTAGGTCAATATTTCACCCAAGTAGTGTACTGTTAAATGGCTTTATTGTTGTTTCTACTAAAAACAGCAACAAACTAAAGTCTATTATAATTCATCCACTAGTACTTCCCACCACAGCACTACACAAAAAACAAAATTCAGTAAATAAAATGGAGGAATGTTACTCTCTATTTATTTTATGCCATATATATAGAAACTAGATGTTATTCTATAAGCTATCTTTAGCTTTTCAAATGTTGGTTAAACAAAAAATCAGTCTTTACATAGAAGAAACCTGTGTGTCAGTTCACAAATGAAACTGAGAATAATTACTATAAAGAGTGAACAAAAACTATTAAAAAAATTATTTTTTAATGTTTTATTTATTTTTGAGACAGAGAGAGGGACAGAACATGAGTGGGGAAGGGGCAGAGTCAGAGTGAGACACAGAATCCGAAGCAGGCTCCAGGCTCTGAGCTTTCAGCACAGAGCCTGACGCAGGGCTCGAACCTATGTTCCATGAGATCATGACCTGAGCTGAAGTTGGACGCTTAACTGACTGAGCCACCCAGGTGCCCCAAAAACTATTTTAAAAAGAGCATACTACAGGAGCATTTGGGTGACTCAGTTGGTTAAGCGTTCAACTCTTGATTTCAGCTCAGGTCATGATCTCATGGTTCATGAGTTTGAGCCCCAGGTCAGGCTCCACACTGACAGCACAGAGGCTGCTTGGGATTCTCTCACCTCCCCACCCCTCTCCCCCACTCCTCCTTGAGCATGTGCACAGGCATTCTCTCTCTCTAAAATAAATAAAACTTAAATAAATAAAAAGCAAATTGCATTTTGGTGTTTATGATTTCAAAATAACTGGCCAGGAGTAAGAAATTTCTATTGTCATGCTGAATGTTTTAAAAATCATGTGTAATCATAATGAACTTTCAGAATATTCTACTAGGGCTTTACTGCTTACTAAATTTTTTCTAACACACTGATTTCCACAGCAAATTTTGTGTCCATCCTCTGGACTCCTTTAGTAAGATTTCATTTGTGTGACTAGCATTCATCCGGAGTTTGGCCTTTAGAATTTTAGCAAACTAACCTACAATAGGAAGAAATGTAGGATTCTATCTATGATGTAGGATAACTAACATTAATATGCAGTGGAGTAGAACATAAGAGAATTAATAACTCTACAACTACACTGAGCTCTATTATCTCAGGAAAATCATTCTCATTGTGAGCTTCCCTCCCTTCCTCCTCATTGAAAATATCCTGATTTTAATTAACATGGTCATGAGCCCAGCATCTTGTAACAAGGAGCATATGCTTGAAATGTGACCAAAGGGATGTAAGCAGAGGTTGGGTGGGAATTCTGTAGTTTCCATATAGGAAGGCGTTGTGCTCTTCTAGCCACTCCCTCGTTTGCTGCCTGAAGTGTGACACAAGCTGACGCTCAGGCAGCCACCTTGGAATGAGAATGGCAGCGCATTCAACTCCTAACTTCTTTTATATGGAGAAAGAAATAAATTTCCTTGATATTAAAGCAACTATCATTTTGAGCTGTGAAATCCAAAAAAAGGTTAGCCAATAGTCTACACACTTCCTACAGTAGCATCCAGTTCTATAACCTTTATGAGCTATTGCTTAGCCACTATATTTTTAAGGGCCCTCTATTGTGTTGAAGAATAAACATGTTGGAAGAATAAAATTAAAACCTACATAGGTAAGATGGCGAAAAAGTGAAAGAAATAAAGGAATATTTAGAAAACAATGAACAGAATGATGTTTAACTGCTATAATCTGATTATGTACATACCATGGGCTGATCTTCATTAAAGGAATTGGGGCACACGTGAAAAATACTGTTAGCAGCAAGAAGGATTTCCGGCCCCAAACATCAGAAAGAGCACCAATAAGTGGGGCACTGAGGAATGACAACAAACCCTAAAGAAAGTAAATGAAAATATGTATACTATGTATATCAATGACCAAAAAGAAATCATTCTACTAACCTAGAAGAGATTTTTTAAAGTTTATCTCTAACATAAATATAAGTATCACTAAACTAGATAGCTTATTTTTCCTCTATATATAATTTAAAACTCCCTTTAGATTATCTAGAATCACCTGAAGGGCTGTGGTTGCATATTAATATGAAATGCTCTAATGAATTCTCAGTCACAATAATTTGACACTGGCAATTCTAGGAAGGTATGTTAACTGTTTTTATATCCACAGGCTAATTACCTGTTTATAAACCTTGTTGATGAAATGGAATCAAGAATAAAGACTATGGAATACTCAAGACATTACCATACAGTTTTATACTTATTTATGCATTTTGCAAATAATTCTTTTCTCTTCAATCTATATTCTTGTTGCTGGTTTATAAAAGCATTCTAGAATAAAAATGCCAACACATAAAATACAGAAGTCTGTAATGATGTGATTTATCATTATACAGAGTTGGCTATATTTGAATCAAATCATATTTAAAACCCAGTTCATGTAAACAATGAATAAGTAAGTAAATAAATAAAAGCCAGTTCATTTTAAAAGTGTTAAGTAATCCCTCAAGATACACTCAAAATTGTAAAAATTAACAGTGAATTGGTCCATTAAGTAACAATAATATATGGGCAGAATTATGCATACAAAAGTGTACGTGTGTATGTGTGCATTATATCACTGACCCTACCTTTACTCCTTGAATTAAGCCATTCATCAGAAATGTATGTTTAGGAAAGGTTTCATGTAATACCTAAAGAAAAAACCAAAATACCACATTTCAGTCTCAGCAAAACTTACACATTTACATTTTAAAACATCCCTTCATATAATTTTATCTCATAAATTTTTGGATTTGTATGACACTACGCATATGAGTAAATACTAATAGTACCAAACATTTATTTGGCATTTACTATGTCACAAGGCACTAAATTGGGCACTGTACATGTATTAATTCCTTTTATTCCTCATAATGACCCTGCAAGAAAACTGATACAGACGGATGTTAAATGTCTTATACATGATTACATAGTTAGTATGTGGCAAAACTGAAATTGAACACAGGAAGTCAGGCTTGAAAGTCCATGCTTTTAATCACAATGTGGTGTCTTCACTGTTTGCCACATATAACTGACTGACAACTCCTTTACAGACAGGTATATTATTTAAGATAGGGAACAGGGCAATTTTAATTGCCAAAAAATGAATCCAGAAAGATACCATAAAGTAAGAAAAAGAAATCCAACCTATGAAAATGTATAACAAGTTATTCTATTCTTTCTAAGACCTGGCCTCAAAACCACATGGCATCGATTTGTTCAATGGGCAGCAAGTGAGCCACTGGGAAGCCACTGGTTGAAAAAGCAACTGAAGGTAAAAGTTACTAAAAAAATGAGAAAGAGTAGCTATCATTTTTACAGCCTATGTGTCAGAGTCTTTCTATATACTTTTCATTCTAACAACATTAGGGATTAGATAAAATACCACTTTACAGATGAGGCGACTGAGTTCTTGCCTAAATTAAAAGCCAGTGCCCCAAGGGGGGCACCTGGGTAGCTTAGTCAGTTAAGTGGCTGACTTAGCTCACATCATGATCTCACGGTTCGTGGGTTTGAGCCCCGCGTCAGGGTCTGTGCTGACAGCTCGGAGCCTGAAGCCTGCTTCAGATTCTGTGTCTCCCTCTCTCTCTGTCCCTCCCTGCTCGCACTCTGTCTCTGTCTCAAAACTAAATAAACATTAAAAAAAGAAAAAAAAAGAAAAAAGCCAGTGCTTCCTCCATTATACCATCCTATTTCTCAATAAAAACAAGAGAGAATGGCAACATGGGAAAAAGAAAGTTGGGAAATCTCTACAGGAAGAAAAACTATGCCAAGTGCACTTTCTGACATCTTTTAAGAAAAACCTTTAGAAGAATTACAATGTTCCCTTTTCTTCAGTTACTCTTCTGCCAAAAACTGGAAATCTAACAAAAATTAACTTATATGTAAAAACAAACAAAATTAGAAATGTTTAGTCAAAGAAAATCATTAACATGGGAAAAATCACGTGTTTATGATATTCGTATATTTTGTATTTTTTGAGGATTATTTCTATCTCATTTATTTCTTTAATTTTTAGAGAGAGAGAGAGAGAGAGTGGGGAGAGGGGCAGAGGGAAAAAGATTCTTAAGCAGGCTCTGTGCTCAGCGTGGAGCCCGGCATGGGGCTTGGTTCCATGACCCTGGGATCATGACCTGAGCCAAAATCAAGAGTCAGACGCTCAACTGACTGAGCTACCAAGGCGTCTCTCTCTATTTTATATTACATATATTATATATTTTCTCAACTGAAGGCAATTTTGAGCTCCAGGGATCAGATGCCAATGTCTGAATACATTTTTGATCGTCAAAACTTGGTTGTGGGGGAGCTATATTTAAGAGGTAGAGATCAGTGGTGCTGCTAAACACCCTACAACGCACAGGTCAGCCCCCCACAACAAATAATCAGCCCAAAATGTCAAAGTGCTGAGGCTGAGAAACCCTGTTTTTTACTTATAATAATGACCCTTGGATCTAAAGAGCAGGTTTGTAAACTTTCTGTAAAGAACCAGACAGCAAATATCTGTGTAGGCTATACAGTCTGTCACCAGTATTCAACTCAGCAAAAACAACCAGAGACTATATGTAAATGAATGGATGTGACTGTGTCCCAAATAAAACATTATTTGAGAAAAACACGCTACTGGGGCGCCTGGGTGGCTCAGTTGGTTAAGCATCCAACTCTTGGTTTCGGCTCAGGTGGTATCTCACGGTTCATGAGTTTGAGCCCTGAATCGAGCTCTGTGCTGACAGGATGAAGCCTGCTTGGGATGCTGTCTCTCTCCCTCTCTCTCTCTCTGCCCCTCCCCTGCTTGTGTGCTTGCTCTCTCTCTCGCTCTCAAAATAAATAAGTGGGCTTAAAAAAAAAGAAAAAAGAAAAACAGGCTACTAACAAGATTTATAAGATTTGCTCTGGCCATAGTTTGCCAGTTCTTGCTTAAGACTGAAACTCCTTAAAGGGTATCCTGAAACCTTTTGCAACAGATCAAATCTAGTTTTCTTCCAATAATTACTAAGAGCTGGGGCGCCTGAATAGCTCGGTTGGTGTAGCGTCTGACTCTTGATACCAACTCAGGTCAGGATCTCACAGTTTGTGGATTCAAACCCTACATCGGACTCTGTGCTGAAAGTGCATAGCCTGCTTGGGATTCTCTCTCTCCCTCCCTCCCTCCCTCCCTCCCTCCCTCCCTCTGCCCTGCCCCCACATGCGTGCTCATGGCACAAGCAAGTGTGTGTGCTCTCTCTCTCAAAATAAATAAAAATTTTTTTAAAGTAAGTACTAAGGGCCAAATCTTTCTAGGGACAAAAAAATGTGTGTCACAAAGAATAAAGGGCATAATGAATATGTACAAGATGCTTTATAATATGCTAGACCTTACTGCTAATGATTCACTTTGCCAAGCTACCTTCTATTCCAATCAATCTAGTCTCTTCACTGTTTTCAATATTCCCGGGCTTTCCAATATTCACACTTTTATAAATGACATCCTCTTCTTTTGAATGTTTGCTCCCCTTATCTTCTCTATGTAAATCAATCCCCAAACCTTCCAAATTGCTCCTCTGCTACCAAACTTTCCTGTACAAAGCAATCAATTTCTCCTTTAGGGCCCAAAATAAGTGATTACATCACTCATGACAGTCACGTAGGGTTTGTGAAATTTCTTTTATCACATACTAAGTTACTTAGCTCTAATATTTTTCAGTTTTTAAAAATATATATTTCCTTTCAACTGTATCTCAGACTTAAGGGCAGGTACTATATCCATTATACCTTGCATTTAGTATATCTTTATCTTGATTAGTGACTCACAGAGTACCTTCATGTAGTAACTGTTCACTAAATGTTTATAATTATCTGATAATACTGCTTTCAAAGTGATTTTATAACACAGAACAATTATGCAATTTAGTTAATGTTACAAAATAAAAACCTTCACAACCCCCCAAAAAAGTATAGTTAAATTAAGATAAACAAACATCCCTGTTTAATTTTTTTAATTTGAGAGAGAAAGAGAGAGGGAGGGGCAGAGAGAGAGGTAGGGAGAGAATCCCAAGCATGGTTCACACTGTCAGTGGAGACCTTGACTCAGGGTTCAAACTCACAAATGGTGAGATCATGACCCGATCTGAAATCAAGAGTCGGACACTGAACCAACCGAGCCATCCAGGCAACACAATCCCTGTTTGATTTTTTTTTTAATATTTATTTTTGGGAGAGTGCAAGTGGGAGGAGCGGCAGAGAGGTGAACAGAGGATGTGAAGCGGGCTCTGTGCCAACAGGCTGATGGCCGTGAGCCCGATGTGAGGCTTGAACTCACGAACCCCAAGATCATTACCTGAGCCGAAGTCGGATGCTCAACCGACTAAGCCACCTGGGTGACCCCGTTTGATTTTTAAACAAAATTTTAACATGTAAAGATTTTGATCTGAGGCTCTTTTAGCACCAGACTTAGAGCTGAACAGGAAAAGGTGTAACATTTCCCAAGAAATTTTACAAATCTTGTAATTTATGGAATTAAAAATTTTTTGAGAGTAAATAGTCCTTAAAATATTAATGCCTTAGGACTATCTCTATAGCAAAGGCTACTAGGCCATTTACATAGAAGAGATGCTATGTATCTGAGTGTATGGTCTTAATCCATAACACAGACTGTGCATCTAAGCAGCCTAGACCATCGAACACTGGCCTAGTATTTTCAGAACCATAGGTCAAAAAAGTAACCCACTTCTAGGCATTATAGATCCTAAACTTACTGTTATTAATCATCACTGACTGAATATCCACTACCCCTTAAAAAATATTTGGCAGTGTAAAATTCTTCTTTCTGGTTAATGTAAATCCCCTTGGTGGAGACTTTACCATCCTCTCCTGGGCAGGCCCTCCACACAGCTTTTGTTCTTTCACTGTGTTCTAGGAGAATACAAGGTTCTAGAAGTTCTTTGAGTTTAAAACTTAAAGACAACTGAAACCACATGAAATTAAAAAAATCTTTAACTTCACATTAATTTTGAAAACTAAGGAATTTATTAAAATTCAAAACATCATCATCCTGTTTATTATCATTAAATATGCCTTACCATTGGTTCTCTGTTAAATGAATCAATTCAAAGATCTTTGAAATTTAAAATGTTGAAACTTTATAATTTTTGAGAACTATGTATGGAAAGAAAGATACTGACTTAACATATAATAAACTGAATTCTACTTCATCCTCATTCTCCCTTTTATACGTTAAGAGCTGTGACCCTCTAAGAGGCACCATTTATAATCAGTTTCAAAGCACGTAAGACATAAAATGTTTAAAGATTAACTGATTTTTAGAAAGAGGGCGAAGTGCTATGACTCGGTGCCTTCTTGTACCTCGACACGCACCCCTGCCACCCGCCATACCAACACGGGGGTTGGGAGTAAGGGAGTACAGGAGTCCAAAACAAAGAAGACTGCCAACAAAGTCAACAACAAAAATTTGTAAGCAAAAAGCCTCAAAATGGGCAAAACCTTTTCAGGCCTGTACTGAGTTAATATACTGGTTCTTAATTAGTGATATATACTAGATATAGGAGAATCACTTCTAAAAAATACACGTCTGAGCCTCGCTCTTGAAAATTCAGATTTCAGCAGGACAGGTTATAAGGCCCAGGTATTTTGAAAAACTCTCCAAATATCACTGATATTCACTTCTAGTAAAAAATCACTGACTAACAGCACATTTTTAACTGCTGAAAATGTTCATCTCTGGTTGGCTAATTTGTCTTAATGGTGAAAGTGAAGTTCATACTGAAGCCAAGCTCTCTTATCCAATGCCTAAAGGCCAAAGTACCTGAAAGCACCTGGAATATAACAAATCTCAGCATTCAGATACAATCTAATGTCTACAACTCAATCCTTGTTTTGCCTAGTTCTGTCCCACAGCATCCTCACAAGCATTTCCCCATCACACGAGAAAAATATAGAACACAAAAACTGAAATTATTTAAAACATGCATATATTATAGATGAGAAAAGAATTAGAAAAATAAAACTCTAAGCCTAATATTCATTAAACTTGATAGTTTTCTTTCCTGAGGACACTTGACTTTAAAAATATTAATGAAGTAAAAACTGAAAAAGGTAAAGGATTAGGATTCTCATTTCGCCATTTAAAAATTCAGATATAAATGACAAAAATGGGAATTTTTTTTTTAAATTTTTTTTTTCAACGTTTTTATTTATTTTTGGGACAGAGAGAGACAGAGCATGAACGGGGGAGGGGCAGAGAGAGAGGGGACACAGAATCGGAAACAGGCTCCAGGCTCTGAGCCATCAGCCCAGAGCCCGACGCGGGGCTCGAACTCACAGACCGCGAGATCGTGACCTGGCTGAAGTCGGACGCTTAACCGACTGCGCCACCCAGGCGCCCCAAAAATGGGAATTAAGAATAACTGTTATAACAACCATGGGGGGAAAAGTCTTGCTATACATCAACTGGCAATGTTATAGATATTATTACAAAAAATATAATCATGATAGCAAAGAAAAAATTAAGTCCTCACAAATTGGCACCTTTTATTTTCCTGATCAGAATTCAATTCTGTATTTAAAAAAGAAAAAAAATCAAAAGCACTAAACATTTTTTAACAAAAAAAATTAAAAATACACTAAGCACAAAGTTAGTTTTCCCATAACTATGATAAATGAACTAATAATCAAGCCTTTATGTCTAAATAACTGGATTCTTTCCTTGTTCTTAAAGAAGACAGTCTCTGTCCAATTAGGAAAGAAAAATACCAAAGTTAGACAAAAAACAGGCATATCTAAAGAATATAAACCAGAAGCAAATTTTAAAAATTGCTATACACACTTTAAATCCTGCTGACAAATATGGAAACATCACAAAAAGCTTTTTTGATGGCTTTTGAACAATTTACCCAAAACATTTTAATCTCTCTACTTAGCTACTGTTTGGACTGCCAATAACCTTACCTAAAACCTGGGTATAAACCACCGACTGCCAGCATTCCCCCAGGCTGAGCACTGGAACAAAGCAAGCCTAGTTTCAAATACGAACTCTGCAGTTTACCTTCACAGTTGTAGCAAGTAAGTTGCTTAATTTTCTAAACCTTAATTTTCTCAACTCTATTATCAGGCTAATACCTCACCCATAAGGTGATTTTGAGGATTAAAAGTGATAATGTATTTAAAGTGCCTAGGACACTGCCTGGACCCATCATAACATAAATAAAAATACACTGTTTACTATCACAAAGGTCAAGTAATTTAAATCATAGGACTGATGATCTACCAGACATTTATATGTTAAACTGGTAGTAGATTATAAAAAAGCACATGAGAACATTATGAAGGCTAACAGAAAAGTGTGAGACCACATAGTTATCACAGCACCTCAGTGGCCCATGACATCAGGTTATTACAATGTAAAGAAGTTACAAATGTCATAATGAACTTGCATCACCTGATCAAGTTCCAAATCAGACTACATGGATTATGAAGGCAGGAAATGTGTACATTAATTTTTGAAGGACTTCCATCAGAAATTATTAATAAAAACAAACAAAAAGATCAGACATTTTAAAAGTCCACATTTCAATCTTGACAATCTATTAATGTAAAACTGATGACCTACTACAAGTAAATCTTTCTTAAAAAGTAAAAAGATCTCAGTGAAAACATATTCGAATCAGCACTCTTACAAGTCCACATTTCAATCTTGACAATCTATTAATGTAAAACTGATGACCTACTACAAGTAAATCTTTCTTAAAAAGTAAAAAGATCTCAGTGAAAACATATTCGAATTAGCACTCTTACAATTATATGTTAAGGAACTGTCATTATTCAGGGAACTAATCTCACTTGCAATGCATGGTTTATTATAGAAGAAACTGTATTTATTTGACATTTTCTTTTCTTCTGGTTTTAACAGTATTCATGAATATACCCTATATGTTCAAAATAATTACTAAACATGTGTATTTTATGTAGATCCAGTAATGATTATGTAGCCATAAAATAAATATGGAAATATATGGAACATAAATTTTCTTTCTTAGAACATATATCTACTTATATGATCATCCAGTTTATTTATAAACAAACTTTTTTGTAAAAACCCTTTTTGTGTAACAATGAACAATCTCAAAAAAATATAAGGAAGCATATCTCTCTAAAATTCTACTCTTCTAGATCTGGTAAGTTGTATATTTATCCTAATTACATCTTTCAAGATATTACTGACTTCTGCCATAATGACTCCTTTGTTTATTCTATTCCCCACCAATAGGAGAGAACTAGCTATCAAGGGGTAGCAAGGATGTTTGGGCTGGCAAGGATGTTTTTTCTAAGGTTCCAAACCTGGGAATATGTGGGCAAGATCAGCTTCGGGTTGTGAAAAGAAACGATCTTCTTAGATGGTTACCTTTACAGCCTTAGCCTAAACTAAGAGAAACTTGCATTTGGAAAATGCAGCTACATTAATGAATCTCAAAATAATAATACTGAGTGATTCAGGTCATAGATACCATCTTTCCTAAGCCTGTCTGTTTAAGGATCCCATCCACCCTATCCAGAGTGTGGGCTGACCCACGTGTGGCGTTCTGCTGACCCACGTGTGGCGTTCACAAGAAAAACTGCACCCAGCCAAGCCTTCCCAAACAGTAAAGGAGAAGTAAAGATTGGAAAAGACAACTAAACCAGGAAAAGATAGTACCTGAAGGGTTGACAATATTGGCACAAGAATGAACTGTGAAAAGGGCCACGTTTTCCCCCAAAATTGAACAACAAGATTTAAGTTCACAATAAATAAATTAAAAGATTACTTACCACCAAGGTGGGTGCTGTCAATAATCCCCAAGCAAAAAACTCCAAAAAGATGACGATAACCGCATGATAAACACTAGGAGAACCTATTCCTTGAGGCTATAAAAACAGATTTTAAAAAAGTTAACAGTGCATTCCAGAATCACTAACAATTACGGCAATAGTCAATATATGTTTATTGAGAACATACATGTATTGGCACCATGTCAAACATCTGGACACTCGCTATCCCTGTTCTCAAAGTGACAGGGACAGACAAGGAACAAATACATTATAAAAGCACAGTGTGCAGAATCCAAGGTAGGGATAGGAACATCAGACTTCCAGGAGGAACACTAAAACGATGAAAAGGTGTAAGTCACACAAGACTGAGAGGTAGGAAGGTGAACAAGAGAGATCAAGGCAGCAGCCTATACAACGCTTGAAAGCAGGAGGCATTACAGGACTCATATAGTTCAGTACAGCTACAACACAGGCCGCATACCAGGAGTTCGAGAGATGAGCGAGAGGCACACAGGACTAACTTCCATGCAAAGGAGTCTATATTTGAAGGCAATGGGGAGCCACTAAAGGATGATACGATTCATGGGACCAGATGAAAGTTTTAAGGAAGATCAATTTGGCAAAGGCGTAGCAGATGGATGGATTAAAAGGGGGCAAAACTGAGGAATATTAACAGGAGGCTCCACAGGGCACTTGGGTGGCTCAGTCGGTTAAACATCTGGTTAAGCATCCAGTTAAACATTTGGTTAAGCATCCATCTTTGTTTCAGCTCAGGCCCTGACCTCACAGTTTGAGTCGGAGCACGGCATCAAGGCTACCAGGCAGAGACTGCTTGGGATTCTGTCTCCCTTCCTCTCTCTCTGCCCCTCCCCTGCTTACTCTCTCCCACTCTCAAAATAAAAAAAACTTAAAAAAAAAAAAAAAAACCCACACAGGAGACTCCTGCACTAATCTCAAAGCATAAATGAAGCACGTGGCAAGAATTGTAACAGATATTAACATGGCTCAAAAGCAGAACAGTCCTGGGGCGCCTGGGTGGCTCAGTCAGTTAAGTGTCTGACTTTCAGCTAAGGTCATGATTTCATGATTTGTGGGTTCGAGCCCCACATTGAGCTCTGTGCTGACACAACTGAGAGCCTGAAGCCTGCTTCAGATTCTGTGTTCCCTTCTCTCTGCCCCTCGCCCACTCATGATCTCTCTCTCTCTCAAACATAAATAAACATTAAAAAAAATTTTCTTAAAAAAAAAGCAGAAGAGTCCCCAGAGTAATACGTGAGAGATCTGGGATTGATAAACACAAGACAGGCACCTGGGTGGCTCAGCCAGTTAGGCATCTGACTCTTGATTTCGGCTCAGGTCATGATCTTATGATTTGTGGGATCCAGCCCTGTGTGGGGCTCTGCGCTGATAGTGTGGAGCCTGCTTGAGATTCTCTCACTCCTCTCTCTGCCCCTCCCCCGTGCTCGCTCGCGCTCTTTCTCTCTCTCAAAATAAACAAACTTAAAAAGAAAAGATTCTCTCTGATATACACAAGAAAGAAAATACAAAAATTCAGTTTATACTGCTCCAAGCAATGTCTTAAGAATTACTTTAGTTGTTGAATTTCATATTCTAAGGTAAATATTAAATTGATGGAAAGCAAATGACCTCTAACGTTAACTCAGTCTCCACTAACAGGTTTCTATAATAAAAAGTTTAACCACCACATATTACAATGTTATACTTAACTTTTAAAGTATACTCAATAGTCTTATGTGGAAACTATGAAGTGTTTGGATTTCTCTATATACTAAAAATGATGCCACATCATTTTTAATACCGTCATGATATATCATCATTATTTAAAAAAAACAGTAACTCTCCCAACCTTCAGAATTTAGGTCCCTGAAAACTCCTTTGGTAGAACTTGCAGTTTAGGAACTTGAGATACAAGAGGTAGGGTGGAGAACGGGGGACACAAGAGTTGAAGGACCATGGGTGGGAATGAATTTGTTCAATATTCATGCAACAAACATTAACAGAGCACCTACTATGTGGCAGAGATGCTGGGATTACAAAAGCCATTAAGACACACTCCAGGGAGTGTGTCAAAGAATTCAGTCTAGAGAGGAAGGAACCTCATTATAAATCATCTGCTTATGTGCAAATGCAATAAAAGAGATATGTACAAGTTGGGAAGCAAGAAAGGAATATTGCGAGAAAAGGAGATAGTGTGGACAATCTCATCAGAGAAAACCATAAGGAAATAGACAAGGGCCATGACAGTTTAGGGCTGATGGAGAATAAAGTCATCATGGAGTAAAGAAAGGAAGGCAGAAGAGGTAGGTAGCCTGTAAGCCTTGTTAAGGAGTTTCTCTTCATTAGAGCCATAGTGAACTATTGAAGGGTTTCAAGCAAGGGAATGGCATGATTGGACCTGCATTTTTCAATACCTCATGATTATTTCCTCAAGTTTGTAACCAAGCAGCAAACTGCATGTAAAATAAGGCTATTTCAAACAGTTGAAACAAGAGATGATGAGGGCATGGAACAGAGGAGTGGCAAGGACACTGAAGGGGAGGGAATGGATATAGTCTTTAGAGTGTGAAATAGGCAGCACCTGATAAATCTGGGAGGGAGAGTGAAGAAAGACTTCCCAGCTCTTTTCTCCCAGAAGGCTCAGATTTACTTCAGGTACTATCTAAGACATTGCTCCTTGTACTTGAAAATTTCTACTGTTTTTTGAGGGCTGACCAAACTAATTAGCATGAATTCTGATGTTTGAAACCACCAGAGTAGGTGAGATTATCGAGAGAAGAAGTGGAAAAAGAACAGTGGGTTAAGACCAGACTCTAAGAAACACCAACATTTAAGTAGTGAGCAGAGGAAAATTAACCATGAAGAAAATAAAGAAGGAACAAATCAGAGAAATATCAGGAGATTTAAGAGAATACAGTGTTACTGAAGATAAAGGAGCAGTTTTAGTAAGGAAGGGGTGATGTGCAGTACCAAATAGAGCAAGTTGTTAAGGCAAGGTCAAAACATGTCTTTAGGATTGCTAAGCCCCAAACTGGTTTTGTCTACCACCACATATACTCAGCACCTAGTGAAAAGCCTAGAACTTCTCAGGACCCTTAACATGCTAGTTTACATTATGAATTTCCAAGAAGATACAGTGAACACTGTGTTCCAAACTTGACAGAATCCTTCTTTCATACAACAGACAGTATCTCACAGCCATCTGAGTTCCTTGTAAAACTATTTGGGAAATACTGATAAAAAGTAAGATGATGATCGGACTTCAAGCTGTAATACAAGCTGTAATCATCAAGGCAGTATGGTATTGGCACAAAAACAGACACTCAGATCAATGGAACAGAATAGAGAACCCAGAAATGGACCCACAAATGTATGGCCAACTAAGTTTTGACAAAGCAGGAAAGAATATCCAATGGAATAAAGACAGTCTCTTCAGCAAGTGGTGCTGGGAAAACTGGGCAGCGACATGCAGAAAAATGAATCTGGACCACTTTCTTACACCATACACAAAAATAAACTCAAAATGGATGAAAGACCTAATCATAAGACAGGAAGCCATCAAAATCCTCGAGGAGAAAGTCGGCAAAAACCTCTTTGATCTTGGCCACAGCAACTTCGTCTCCAGAGGCAAGGGAAACAAAAGCAACAATGAACTATTGGGACCTCCTCAAAATAAAAAGCTTCTGCACAGTGAAGGAAACAATCAGCAAAACTAAAAGGCAACCGATGGAATGGGAGAAGATATTTGCAAACAACGTATCAGATAAAGGGTTAGTATACAAAATCTATAAAGAACTTATCAAACTCAACACCCAAAAAACAAATAATCCCGTGAAGAAATGGGCAAAAGACATGAATAGACACTTCTCCAAAGAAGACATCCAGATGGCCAACTGACACATGAAAAAATGCTCCACATCACTCATCATCAGGGAAATACAAATCAAAACCACAATGAGATACCACCTTAGACCTGTCAGAATGGCTAACATGAACAACTCAGGCAACAACAGATCTTGGTGAGGATGCAGAGAAAGAGGATCTCTTTTGCACTGCTGGTGGGAATGCAAACTGGTGCAGCCACTCTGGAAAACAGTATGGAGGTTTCTCAAAAAATTAAAAATAGAACTACTGTACAACCCAGCACTACTAGGTGTTTATCCAAGGGATACAGGGGTGCTGTTTCAAAGGGGCACATGCACCCCAATGTTTATAGCAGCACTATCAACAATAGCCAAAGTATGGATAGAGCCCAAGTGTCCATCAATGGATGAATGGATAAAGAAGATGTGGTGTGTGTGTGTGTATATATATATACACATACACAACGGAGTATTACTCAGCAATCAAAAAGAATGAAATCTTGCCATTTGCAACTACGTGGATGGAACTAGAGGGTATTATGCTAAGCAAAACTAGTCAGAGAAAGACAAATATCATATGACTTCACTCATATGAGTGCTTTAAGATACAAAACAGATGAACATGGGGCACCTGGGTGGCTCAGTCAATTGGGCGTCCGACTTCAGCTCAGGTCATGTTCTCACTGTTCATGGTTCGAGCCCCGTGTCGGGCTCTGTGTTGACAGCTCGGGGCCTGGAGCTTGCTTCCGATTCTGTGTCTCCCTCTCTCTGACCCTCCCCCGCTCATGCTCTGTCTCTCTTTCTCTCTCTCAGAAATAAATAAACATTAAAAAAAATTTTTTTTTTAAACGGAGGGGCCACCTGGGTGGCTCAGTCAGTTAAGTGATTCCGGCTCAGGTCAGGATCTCACTGTTCGTGAGTTCGAGTCCTCCCGTCGGGCTCTGTGCTGACAGCCCAGAGCCTGGAGCCTGCTTCAGATTCTGTGTCTCCCTCTCTCTCTCTGCCCTGCCCCTACTTGCACTCTGTCTCTCTGACCCTCAAAAATAAATAAACATTTAAAAAAAAAAACAAATGAACACAGGGGAAGGGAAGCAAAAATAATATAAAAACAGGGAGGGGGACAAAACATAAGAGACTCTTAACTATGGAGAACAGAGGGTTACTGGAGGAACTGTGGGTGGTGGGAATAGGATAAATGGGTAAGGGGCATTAAGGAATCTACTCCTGAAATCATTGTTGCACTATAATGCTAACTAACTTGGATGTAAATTAAAAAAAATTAAAAAAAAGATAATGATTATATAACAATGTGTATAAACATACACACACAGCAAAAAAGGTAGAGGGAAATGATGTGTTAAAAGTGGCTGTTTTAGGGGCACCTGGGTGGCTCAGTTGGTTAAGCGTCTGACTTCAGCTCAGGTCATGATCTCACAGTTTATGGATTTGAACCCCGCATCAGGCTCTGTGCTGAGAGCTCAGAGCATGGAGCCTGCTTCAGATTTTGTGTCCCCCTCTCTGTCTACCCCTCCCCTGCTCATGCCCGTTCTCTCTCACTCTCAAAAATAAGCATAAAAAAATTTTTTTTAGTGGCTGTTTTAGTGAAGAGGACTCAATCAATTGAGGAAAGTGTCAGGGAAGGCTTCTCAGGGAGGTAAATGATATTACCTGAGACTTCAAAGTTCAGTGGGAAATATACTGGGATTGTCAGATGTGTATGTGTTTGGGTGCAGGATGTCAGTGGAGGGGAATGATGGCCAAGAGCATCTGAGGGAAAGGGAAAGGGAACAGCATATGCAAAGGCCAGAACACAGGTAACAGCAAAACCTATTTCAGTACCTGATGTCTAAGGAGGAGAGTGGTAAAAGATGAGGCTGCGAGGTGAGGAGAGGTGAAACTGAAACGGTGACTGGAGAAAGGTCTCTTAAGTCACATGAAGGCCTTTAACTTTCAGGCAGCAGGGTAAATGAAACAATTCAAGACAGAAGGTAACATCACATCATAGGACTGTCTTCTTGGAACATTAAATTGCAGTGCACTGTGGCAAAGACTTTGAAAGGGAGGGAGGGAGGAAGACCAGAAAGCAGGCTATTGAAGAAATATATGGCGGCGGGGGGGGGGGGGTTGGGGGGGGTGGAGTGAGGGCTCGCCTGAGTGGTTCAGTCAGTTAAGTGGTTAAGCATCTGACTTTGGCTCAGGTCATGATCTCACAGTTCATGAGTTCAAGCCCCACATCGAACCCTGCATCAAGCTCCACACTGAGCATTTTGCTGTAGCACAAAGCCTGCTTCAGATCGTCTGTCTCCCTCTCTGCCCATTCCCTGCTCATGCTCTCTCCCAAAAACAAATAAACATTTAGAAAAAGAAAGAAACACACAAGAGAGGTAATATTAACTAGAATAAGACAGTGGTAGTAGGGATGGAGCAAAGTGAATGGAAACAAAAAACACTCAGGAGGTTGAATCAAAAGGACTCAGTGGTTGACTACATGTAGCAGGGGACAGTAAGGGAAGATCAAAGATGAAAAGGTAAGATTTCAGTGTCTGGCTTAGTCAGGCAGTGAGGAAAGGGGAAAGAACAAGAGATTAACACATTTTTGGCAAACCAGTTTGAGAAAAACATGTACAACATTAGCTGAATTTGAAGGCAACAAATTGAGAAAGATACGGAAGAAATAAAGATTAATATCTAGGTAAAGCATTCATAAGAAAGCACAACAACATTAAGACACCACAAAAATATAATAGATAAAAACAAATAATTTTAAAAGCAGCTAATAATATTCTATCCTATGCAAATAATTAAACATTCAGAAAAAGCTCTACCATCATAAAGATGTTCATGGCAGCATCATTTATAGTGGGAAATATGGAAATCTAAATGTTCCACCTTTAGTAACATCTATAATCAAATCACAGTGTGTAAATCAGAATAATATGCAGCCAAAAACTGTTTATGGATAATCTTTAATGATATGTGGAAATGCTTATGGCAATGTTAAATTTAAAAAAATATAAGTGGGAAAATAAAAACAAAAAAAAATAAGTAAAAGCAGGATATAAAATTGTGTATAGAGAGTAATTTCAACTATGAAAAGCAAAACAAAAACTCATCTGAATGTTAATTATATTAGATAGCACTTTTAAGAGACATAAACTTGATTATGTTGTTCTGAATTTTCTAAATCTTTTTTAATAGGCATGCTTATACTTTAAATACAAGGGAAATGTTTAAGAGAAAAACTAGATAAAAACTAGAATAGAAAAATATAGGTAGGTGCATATACTTGCCCCTTCTGAGCCATTCTCTCATTATTTCCCAGAAGTGGGAGGAAAAAGTGTGTGTGTGTTGTATATTTTTTAAAGGAGGGGATGAGGGGGGTAGGTAGGGGTACTTGCTTGTCCTAAAGTACTGGTAATTTTGAGAGCTATATTATATTCATATTCAACTTTTTTGTTTTGAATAAATTCAAAAATAATACAAGATCTTAATAAAATTGACAAATTTTAAAAATATTTTACTGATTTAAAATACAAATATTTCCAGGTGGGACTTTTGACACAAGCACTAGTGGTTTTAATGGAATATCTATCCACAAGCAAAATTCTAGGACAATTAGAGAAAGAATACCAGGGTCATGGCCTGGGCAGAAAGACCAGGGGAAATTAATAGACAAGTAGGGGCAAATATCTGACCAGTAAGTAGTTTACAGCATCAAGAGTAGAGAGTTTAGATCACAATGAGATTATATCAACAGATAACATTTAGGGATGCTAAAAGAATTCTGAGGTACCAAGTGAAATATTCTGAAGGAGATAAATCGGAATATAAACACATGTCCAACCCCAAAAGCCAAGATATGCCATCTACAACCATGATAATTACTACACCTAAAGTCCTCCATTCAGGTAAGTAATTTCTCTCTTATAGAGGGATGGTTTCATGACAGTCGCCTCTAGCTTTAACCTCAGAAGTCAGGGACAATCTCCTTTCTTCACCTCCACCCTCCAATCTAATTCCCATTTTCTAAATCATAATTTCTACTGGTAATCAAGTATGGTTTCACCATCTAGGCTTTGGGTCAAGCCTTTTAAAATAATTTATTCTTCTATCCTAGGTAACGTCCACAAATTTATATTTCACTGTGTAAAGTCCTTATTTCATTTTATTTAACCTAAACTTACCTTTCTAGGCTTCTGCTGAGACAGGCCCTATGCTTTATTCTTCTATGATCTGGAGCATCTGGTCCATGCATAGCACAAAGGTGCTTAATAAATGTCTGTAGAACTTAAGTGAATTACTCTGCAAGTCCCTTCTACAGGTATTCAGTATAATTACTGTATTTAAAGACTATTAAATTTTTATTAATTATTATTAGTTAAACTTGCACCTTCCTCTAATTATACCCTCCTCTACACTCTAATATCTGATATCCCACTGTGTCATCTATCACACAGATTTATTGCACACATACACTAGATTAAAACAGTAATGAAAGTATTACTGAAAACTTATAATGGTTTACATTCAAAATCTTGCTTACTCTTCCTGACCACCTTTCAGATTGGACACTGTTACCTCCATTTTATAGTCTAACACAGCAAATAAGAGATGGAATGGAGTCTACCCAGGCAATTCCAGAGCCCAAGTCTACAGCTATGCTGGTTTTGGTGATTACACAGAATACATTACCACAGACTGTTACTCTTTTAAGTGTAGGGATCCAGTTTTTTTCCATTTTAGTATCTAATGTGTAGCACAATGCCTGGTCTAGAAAAGGTATTTCATGACCATGGCTGATTGATAGCCCTAATCATGCAGTCACTGAGCTGCTAGGGAAATTAAGTTAGTCACTTTACCTCTCTCAGCAGGAAGAGATTTATTAATCTCTCACCTAAATCCTTATCTAGCTCCCAAATTTTGGGTCTATGATTGCCCAGTCAACAGGGTTTATGAATGCAGCAATTATTATACAGGATGTTGACTTTAATAACTTATGTTGTATATCTATCGGTGTGAACTGGGGGCTTATAGAGATTTTTGGCCAGAAGACAGAATTAATTCTACCTATAACTGGGCATTATAATCCCACTTATTAAATAGAATTTATCATGTGAATAAACAATGAGAATAAGCCAAACTGAGGCTCATTCTTCAAAACAACTGGCTTAAACTATTAAAAAGCGTCAATATCATAAAAGAACAAGTTATTCTAGACTGAAGAGACATGGCAACTAAATGTAATGATTAAATTCTGTACCCAAAAAAAGACAACTATTAAGGAGGTACAATTAGAGAAATGTGGCTATAGCTAATATATTACTTAATACTATTATGTTAACGTTAAAATTTCCTGAATGTGAGGGGCGCCTGGGTAGCTCAGTTGGTTAAGCGTCCAACTTCAACTCAGGTCATGATCTCGTGATTCGTGGGTTTGAGTCGCGCATAGGGCTCTGTGTTGACAGTTCAGAGCCTGGATCCTACTTCAGATTCTGTGTTTCCCTCTCTCTGCCCCCCCTCTGTTCATGCATGCGCTCTTTCTCAAAAATAAACATTAAAAAAAATTTTTTTAAATACATTAAAATTTCCCAAATGTGGTAATTACATTGTGGTTATGTGGGAGAACATCCTTTTTCCTAGGTGATACATTCTCAGTTTTATAGGGGTAAAGTGTCTTGATATCTACAACGAACTCCTCAAATGGTTCAAAACAAAACAAAACAAAACAAAAAAACCGTGAGCATATATAGAGAGAAGAGAAGAAAAATAAATGTGGCAAAATGTTAATCTGTGATGTGAATCTGTAGGGTGAGCAGATGAATACTCATTATGCTATTTTTGCAACTTTTCTGTAGTTTAAAAATTCTCCAAAGTTGGGAAAAATTTTAAAAAACATTATAAAAACCAAAATAAAGTAGGGGCACCTGGGTGGCTCAGTCAGTTAAGCACCCAACTCTTGATCTCGGCTCAGGTCATGATCTCATGGTCATGAGATGGAGCCCCAAGTCAGGCTCTGTGCTAAGCATGGAGCCTGCTTAAGATTCTCTCTCTCCCTCTCCCTCTGCCCCTCCCCCTCCTCATGCTTGCTGTCTCAAAACAAGTAAATAAAAATTTAAAAAATAAAGTATAAGGGAGAATAATTTTGATCTTAAAATTTAATACAGACAAGTTATCCATCAAAAATGAGGGTAGGGGCACCTAGGTGGCACAGGTAAGCATCTGGCTCTTGGTTTGGGCTCAGGTTATGATCTCAGGGTTCATGAGTTCAAGCCCTGCGTCAGGTTCTGCACTGACAATGCAGAGCCTGCTTGGGATCCTCTCTCTTCCTCTCTCTCTGCCCTTCACCTGCTCTCTCTCTGTCTCAAAAATAAATAAACTTTAAAAACAATTAAAATGAGAGTAAAATATAGCTTCAAAAAGAAACTTTGAATTTCCTCTGAATGATACATAACTAAGCTAAAATAACATCATGTAAAAGTCTTACACACAAAAAATACAAAGGTGCTTAGTTACAGGCATCTAAGAATTGTAGCTTTTCATGGAAGAACATTAAAAAAAACCCTGTAACTACAAAGCTACTTTCATGGGATACTGACACATTATGGCATAACTAGAGAAAATGTAAGCAGGCATCATGTTTCCTTTCTCACAAAGTCAAGTGGTGTTTTCTTATTTCCTCTGACTTTAATCAAGCAAAGCGAGATCCATTAGTTTTGTAGAGCAAAAAGAAAACAAAACCAATCCTTAATTTCCTGGAAGTATGAATCACCATAAACATGTTGCTACACTATTATACTCATTAAGTAAACCATTTTGGCTTAATTTGCAGTGAGACTTTAGATTTTACTGATAGGCTACAGATCAATTTTAAAGACACATATTTAATATTTGTATGTTATCACAAAAGTGAAGAGGTTTTGGTTAAATTGCTCCTAGGGGTGCCTGGGTGGCTCAGTTGGTCAAGCGTCAGACCCTTCATCTCATCTCAGGTCTTGAGCTCAGGGTCCTGAGTTCAGGCCCTGCATTGGGCTCTGTGCTGGGCCTGAGGCCTACTTTAAAAAAAGAAAAATTAATTTTTAAAAAAGATTACTCTGGGGCGCCTGGGTGGCGCAGTTGGTTAAGCGTCCGACTTCAGCCAGGTCACGATCTCGCGGTCCGTGAGTTCGAGCCCCAAGTCAGGCTCTGGGCTGATGGCTCAGAGCCTGGAGCCTGTTTCTGATTCTGTGTCTCCCTCTCTCTCTGCCCCTCCCCCGTTCATGCTCTGTCTCTCTCTATCCCCAAAATAAATAAAAATGTTGAAAAAAAAATTAAAAAATAAAAAAAATAAAAGTAATCTCTACATCCGACATGGGGCTTTGAACTTACAACCCCAAGATCAAGAGTCACACACTCCACAACTGAGCCAGCCATGCACCCTACTTTGTGGTAAATTCTGAAAAGATTAAGCAACATGACAATCTATTGTATTCCTTCTCCATTCTGAGGAGGAAAAGATATAACTGCTAACTCAAGGTAAGCCATCATTACATTAAGTGCCTATCCCCATGAACATCTAATGTGTTACATGGTTCAAATGACCACAAACTGAACTCACTAACAAGGTAGTAGTTCATGTGGTAGAATTCATAATTGCTTTTACACATTATTGAGAAAGTAGACCCATTATTTAGAATAAGCTACTACATTTGGCCCTCAAAGAGACCAAACCATTTCAGGAAGCTGGATATATCCTGGCTGCAACTGTCAAATGTTTCTTTGACACTTCTAATTCAAAATAATGCTAAAAGACAACTTGAAGTTTTAAATAATTGAAAAACGTAAATCATATATATACTTGTCAGAATGCTACCCAGAAAAAGCTCTTCTTTTTACTTAAACTTCAAACTTTGGTAGCTGTAAATGAGTTACAGTTCAACTGTTAGTGAATTTCTGCAGATGCTATGATTATGGGGAAGTAGGTCTGCAAACTATATTAGGATGAACTGGATATATAATCTGAAAAAACTGCTTACTAATTTATCCCCAAACATACTAAGCTAAAGCAAATGCTGCAGCACACCATGGAGAAAAGGAGGTAAGTCATTCATGGTACTGCCCGCTACAAGCTTGCCAAAGATGGTACATGCATCCTGATGTTTCCAGGCATGGGCCAGTGACTTCGAAGAACAGTTGCTGTTTGAAGGCACCATGGCCCTCCTCATGGCTTGTATGCTAGCAATTAGAGGCTGTTTACTTAGCGGCTCTCTGGGGACTAAGAAGAGCTATCCTGCAACTGCCTCAGCCATCTTTGTAGGTGAAGGATGCGACGGATCAGAGCTTAAGTTTAGACTTTTGAAACGGTGGTGACTCCGACTTATGTACTTAAAATCGGAGTTACAAAAAAAAATCTGGTGCTCTGCTTCTCTGGGTATATTTCGTTTTGCAAATACCCATTTTACTTTTTTCAGGTACTTCCAACAAATTAATTCACACATGCTGTGCTTTCTATCAAATCTTTAAAGGCATTTCACCAATTTATTTGTGAAAAAATTGGACATTTTTCGCTTTGTCAGAGATGCAATCTCACAACTGTATTAACAAAACAGTAAAGATCATGTAAAAACATAAGCAAACTTCAAAAATAATTTAAAAATTCTGTTTTTGATGACACAAATAAATAACTCATGAATGTAACTCCTTAGCTCTTAGCCTCCAACAGGAATGTTTACAAACAATCTGGTAATACACGGTAAGAATTTAACAACAAAACTGAAAGTATTCTAAAATGTCATTTAATTCAACTGACTTAAATGGTCTGCACTAAAGGATACATCAAAATGCCACATACATTAAAACTTGTAACCAAAAACTGTATTTCTACATATGGATGCTTCAGAAAGCAAATTCACCAGTAATGCTACAATTACTTACATCAGTAAAATGGTATACAGGAAATGAGTAAATACATATTTACTGAATTTAACCTGTGGAAGTATTTTGTAGTTATGCATGTTGTTTTCAAATAGGACAACCGGTCTTAAACTTTGGGGAGGTATGGACTCTTCTGGGAATCTCGCTCAAAAAAAACGATAGTCAAAGAAAATTTTGCAAACGACTGCAGGGTGTACAGACCCAAGTTAAGAACTCCTGACACAGAATCACACACCTTCATGTAATTTCCCTTAACTGTATACAACTCAAACGGGCAAGTATTAGTTAGCCTGACTCTGGTTTCAGAGCCTAATCAAATACAATTTCAAGAAAAGAAAAACAGTAACTTATGATTAACCTGGTTCATTTAGAAGGGTTCACTTCTTCAACTGTCAAAAATGGTAACAAATCTAAGTTTTTGACAAATCATTAACAACTATTAGTTTTGTTTATAAATATTAACATTCATTAGTCAGACTTACAAAGATGTCATTAGCAAGATGAAGCAAAATAATTTTATTAACATTGTTGAACACTAGAAAGAAAATGGAAGGGAATCAGATCAGTATCATTGGCCATGGACCTGAAATACTGTTCAGAGATGGTCAAGGATGACCATATAGTCTAAGACACCTGCCTCTAAATGAATCCATCCACAAGCTGAACTTAAACACACACACACACACACACACACACACACCAATACCAAACGGCAATTTATTCCCTTTCTTTAAAAAACATTCATAAGGGTAGTCTGACCAATTATAAGTAGGGAGGCAGAAAAGCAAATGCCATGTTAAAATTTAAAAAACTATAATAGTTATACTATTTTCCATTTACAGCTAGAGTAGGTTAAAACACAAATACTGCAAAAAATTACTGATATTTCTAGAGATATAAATATTCCATCTATACATATACATATAATCAATATAGGAATAAATAAAATTACAATAAAAACACTAGGAATGTGCTAGCACATTTTTAAAAATCACTTTAAATGTGTTTTTATCACTTTAAATTCATATTAGGCCCCATAAAATTAAAATATGCATTAACCAAGTTTCTATTCTAAAGAGGTGTCCAGTGCTTTTAGATTGGAAAGTGCAACATAAGTGTATAAAGATGACAATAATACCCACATGCCCATAGTTCTCAAGAAAAGCTTTCATTTATTCTATGTGCCCTCTTAAAAACTTACTGCCAGTGTAAAAAAAAAAATTGTATTTTACCTCCAAAAACAAGCTATGAATTCACTACAACTTTAATAACAAGATAAAAAATAATAATCTCTTCCAAATCTCCTAGGATTTGGAACAAAAGCATCTGCTGTAAAGCGAATGGAATGAAACTCCAAAGAGGTAACATAACTGAACTTTACCTCAAGAAAAAAGATGTGTTTCTTGATCAGAGCTTCATTCTTTTGCAAAGAATACTGATCTTAAAAATCACTTGCTTTTATAAAATACAATCCTTTGTTGCTTCTATTTTATAGATTTTACATAGAACTTAAAATATCAAGTCCTGTTGGTTAAGAGACTACCAGTATTCTTTCATGCTATGTCTCTCCCTACATAGTAGTTTGAACCAACTTCATCAAAAGGGCCCTGACAATTCATAAGTGATTTAATCAAAGTAATGTCCTAATTAATCAAGTACAACAAAAAGATCCAAGGACTTGAAGTTTCTTTTTTCACCAAATGTCAAAGCTATGACATCTAATTATTTTTAGAGTTAGCTAAAAGGAGATTCTGAAATTGTTGCCTATGTCCCAAGCCTTCTAAATATATTAGCAGCATATTGATGGGGCCCCTATTCTGAAATGTCAAAAACAAAACAAAAAACCTTTGTCATTTATTTCAAATGAATTCAGCAAATCCTCAGGGGTGGCCTAATTACTGTACATATTTAGCACTATGCTAGCAGTTGATGAGGGCTCCAATTATATACATACACATACAAATATGTTGGAATAAACAGAAATACGGAATAAAAAGAATCATTTCTGCACACTCCTCAGGAAAGTGAAACGGGTATTTTACCTTTGCATTCTATTTCAGGATGTGATAGCAAAGAATGCAACAAAGACCGGAGAGTGTAGCAACATAGAAATTTCAGTATATAAAAGTATAGGCGAGTTAAATTTTCAGTTAAAAATCCTACGTCCCCTGCTGGTTAACTACAGCACACTGCATAAAGTTTATTGTGTGATGACAACTGTTTCTAAAAAGCACAATTTCTTACCCTCTGTCTTCCTTTCAAAGTGTCTTCTAATCCTCAGACCATGATAATTCTATTTAGCGGCTTTTATTTTAAAATAAAGGAGGTGATTTTAAAACAACACAGTGGTATGTGTTCTTTGGAAACCAGATGATTTAAGTCTAGGCCCCGGGTGTCCTCCGTCACGCTTGAGACTCCGGGAAGTGAAGAGGAAAGCCCACCTTCTGACAGTGTTTACCGCACTGGAAGAAGCTAAGAGCAGGAGCACTGACCCAGAACCAGGTGGAAGAAGAAAGCCAAGGCACTAAGGAGCCCCAGCGGGGTCGTCGCACCAGATACCGCCCGGCTAGAAACATATGGGAAGCCAGGGATAGCTCCCAGCACCTTCGAAAGAGCAGCGACGGCGGCGCGGGGCCCGGCGGCGAAGGCAAGGCTGCGGTGGCGAGGGGCGCGGCGGGACCAGCACCGCCGGGGCGACGCGGGGAGCCGGCCGGCTGGAGAGCCCGGCGTCAATTCCAGCCCGCGGCGGAGGCGCACGTGGGGCTCGAGGCCGAAGGGCCTCCAGGGGCCGCCGGAGGAAAGGGCGGCAGGTGCGGGAGAGGAAAGCGGCTTCCCCAAGAGGACGGGCCCCGGAGGCCGCAGGCCGGGGCGAGGGAGGAAAGCCCCCCGGAGCAGAGGCAAAAGGGCCCTGGAGACTGAGACACCGGCACCGCCGACAGGGTGGGGGAGGGCAGGGGCACTCAGGGAGGCTGGTGGCGGCGGCGTGGGGGACAGAGATGGGATGGGGAGCCCCGAGGGACGCTCCCCAGCGCGGTACCCCAGCTCACCGTGCCTCCGTCCTTAATGATGATCTTCTTGGCCAGCATGATACTGCGGTTCGCGGCCCGTTTCTTCTTCTTCCCCTGGGTCATTTTACCATCCTCGACTCCTGGCGCTGCTGCAGCCACTCCCGGGGCGGCCGGCCCCAGCGGCGAGTGCCGTCCCGCCGCTACTGCCGGGCCGAGCCGCTCGGGGCGCCCGCCGCCATCTTGAGGGCCCGGCCTGCCTCCGGCGGCGCGTCACATCGTGCGATCAGCGGAGGAGCCCGCCCCGCCCCACCCACGTGACACCGCCCCGCCCTCTCGGTCGCGGTGCGTTCGCCGCGCGGGGAGGGAAGCCCAGAGGGAAGCCGCTAGGCTCGTTCTCCGTTCATCAGCTCGCTCAGTTCTCACAACAGCCCTGGGCGATAGAGACCCTTATAGTCCGTCTTCACAGATAAAGCAATGTAAGTTTCTGAAAGTTACCTGCTCATGGAAATACGGCTGATAAATGGTTGCCCTGGACTTCTTACCAGGCGTCTTCAACTATTAGAGCTATCTCCCAACTGTATTCTAACCAGGACGGGAACCGAAGGGAACAGTTGAAATCGTTTTCCAGAAATAGTGGGTAACTGAAGGGATAAAGATAAACTGGTTTTTCAGAAACAGTATGTTGTCTTCGTGCTCAGCCACTGCCACCCCAAAGTGGAGCCTGCCTGTTCCAGGACCTTTTCTTTATTCCCTGCCAATAAAAAACTTACATAAGCTATGTCACACTATGTAACCTACTACTTGTTTTACTATTGCTTTTAAAAATCAATGGGGGGGGGGATTATAGAAACGACAGTTGACACAAGTGGAATATGGACTACAGATTGGAGTATCACCCATGTTAAAAGTCAGATTTTCCTAACTGTATTGTTAGCTAAGAGAATATCCCTTTTCTTACATAATACACTTAAGTCTTGAGTGAAGCGATGTGATGCATGTTACCTACGCTCACATAGTTAGGAAATAACATGTTTATATATGTGAGAAGAGGGTAAGAGTGACAAAATGGCAAGTTATTTAAAAATAGTGTATTTGGGTATGGTGGTTTTAAGATATGTTCCCAAGTTCACTGATACTCTTCTCTGGAAGAGATGGGGTCTGATTCTCCTCCCCTTGAGTGTGTAGGGCTGGGCTGAGTGACTCTTTTCTAATAGGATATAGAAGTGACACCATTGACTTCAGAGGGTAGGTCATAAAAGCATGGCATCTTCTAGCTAGGTCTTGTTCATTCACTGTGGGCCCAAGTCTGGGGGAAGCCAGCTGCCATGTCATGACACTGCCAACAGCCTGTGGTCAGATCTAGGTGTCCAGGAACTAAGGCCCCCTACCAGCAGATATGTGAGTAGTCTTGGAAGCAGATCCTCCAGTCCTGGTTAAGCCTTTAGCTGACTGCAACCCATGCCAACATCCTGACTGCAACTTCAGAAACCCGGAGCTAGGAACACCTAGATTACCCACTCCAGGTTCCCTGACCCTCGGAAACTGTAAGATAAAAAAGTACTTGTTTTAGGGGCGCCTGGGCAGCTCAGTCGGTTGAGCATCCGACTTCAGCTCAGGTCATGATCTCGTGGTCTGTGAGTTCAAGCCCCGTGTCGGGCTCTGTGCTGACAGCTCAGAGCCTGGAGCCTGCTCCAAATTCTGTGTCTCCCTCTCTCTTTCTGCCCCTCCCCTGCTCACGCTCTGTCTCTGTCTCTCTCAAAAATAAATAAACATTAAAAAAAAATTTTTTTTTAAAGTACTTGTTTTAAGCCACTTAGTTTTGGGGTAATTTGTAACATAGCTGTAGATAGCTAATATACAGGGTAAAGGGAATGTGTTTTTGTAATACTGTTGTAACTTTTATGTACGTTTGAAATTATTTCAAAATAAAATGTTAAAAGATAAAGTTGAATTTTCTGTCCTATTTCTATGTAAAACATTTGACTAGAAATAGAAAACAAACCACTTTCCGTGGAAGGGAGAAGAAAGGCAGTTAGCCTGATGGATACTTCAAGTTACATTTTCCCATCAATAAGTAAACCCATCATTTGTTTATTATTATTTTTTAAGTAGGCTCCACACCCAAGGTGGGGCTTGAACTCAAGATCAAGAGTATCATGCTGTACTGACTGAGCCAGCCACACATCCCAGATCACCTGTTTAAAAATATTCTCGGTGGTGGGATGGCAGGGAGGGGGTGGGGGGACGGGAGGTGCCTGGGTGGCTCAGTCAGTTAAGCAAACGACTTTGGTTCAGGTCATGATCTCCTAGTTCATGGGTTCAAGCCCCGCATCGGGCTTTGCACTGACAACACGGAGCCTGCTTCAGATTCTGTCTCCCTCTCTCTCAAAAATAAGAACATTAAAAATATTCTCTGAGGTGCCTGGGTGCCTCACTGGGATGAGCATCAGAATCTTGGTTTTGGCTCAGATCATCTCACGGTTTGTGAGTTCGAGCCCCTCAATCTCAAGCTTGAGATTCTCTCTCTCTCTCCCTCTGCCCCTCCCCTGCTAGTGCACTCTCTCAAAATAAATGGATAAACTTTTAAAAAATCCATAAAAAATAAAAATATTCTCTTGCAGAAACATTTCATTGAGCTTCAACTTGAAACTGTTTACAGAAAGTCATGCGAGATTTCATAAATAAATTCCCAAGAGCTTGTTTTGGATAGATATAGAGGGCTGGTAAGATCATTTATTGTCTGGTTACTCTGATTCTTCATAGCCCCTCAGCTATACCAATTTTGCCACCCTCAAGAACTGATTATTGTTTAGTCATTCAGAAAATATTTTTGAGTACTCTAAGTGTTTCACTGGTTTACTAGACACTGAGGATATGTAAATAAATGAGATCATATTTATCTACATGTAGCTTAATTATACTGGGTGACAAAAGTTATGAAACAAACAAAAGGCAGATAATTGCAGACTGTGGCAAGTGCTGTTGGAAATAATGTAATAAGAGAAATTTAATACATATTGAATGTCCAGAATGTCAGGCTTTGCACTGGAAGAGCTGCAATAGTACACAAGAGTAATCAGTCTTGTACTAACAGACTTATTGTGTGTACATGTGTGGCTTTGTACGTTATCTGGGGTTGTGAAGATTCACAAACTTTACATTAAGTGGTTAGTGTGGGTCAGTTAGGGTTCTTTGGTTACAATCAACAGAAATTAGCATTGGCAAGCATAAGCAAAAGGTAATGATTTTTAAGGATATTGGGAGTCCCCCAAAATAATGAGGAGAAAATCAGGTTTGAAAACAGGTAAGAACCAAGGTTTGGGAAGTTCATGAGAATACTTCAAGAGGTACTTTGGAAGGTACAGGGATCCCTTGGAGAGAAGAACAAGTGGCTGAAGCTAAATATTCCTAAAAAACCTTAAGATTGTATCACAGAATCCAAACCTCAAAATGCACCATTTATTAAAGAAACTGCACTATATCAACAGAAGATCATTTTCTTTAACTATAAAACTGAGTCACTGATACCCCTTCACCCATCTCTTCCATAGAACCACCTTTTCTTGCTGATCCAGGAAAATCCAGAACATTTTATCACGAACAAAAAAGCCACCAAAAGCCCATACAAGGCTACTATAAAAAGAAAACAGAAAATGAAGACTTTTCAATTAAAAGATACTACACTCTGGAAAATATGAAGCAGAGGAAAACTGCATACAACATTCTCAATATTAATTAAATATCATTAAATATACAACTGCAGATGTGAAAGGATGCAACATATACAAGGTTTAAAACCCAGCAGGAATATGTGAACTGAGAGTTGATCAAACTCAGCCAATATACTGAAAAAATAAAATCATCTAAAAAAAATGAATACTAAATTACAGGGTTTCTAAGAGAGAACAGATATAATAAAGGTAAGAAACATGGGGGAGAAGAATAAATCAGCTACAACAACAACAACAACAACAAAAAGCATCAAAGAGAAAATGACAGCAAAAATTATCTGAGCCTCCAGGCAAAAGCCAACAACAAAGCTAATATTTCCAGGGGCGTCAGGCTGACTCAGTGGAGCATGGGACTCTTGATCCTGGGGTTGTGGGTTCAAGCCCATGTTGGGTGTAGAGACCACTTAAAATCTTAAAAAGAAAAACTAACATTGCCAAAGGAGACAGATAAGAAGTGGTGCCAGCCTGACACTAAAACCAAGCAATACAATAGCGGAGCAACATTCTCCAAAAAAACCCAAGAAAGTTTGAGCCAAGAATTTTATATCCAGTCAAGGTGAACTTAAAGTATCCAGGTTCCAGGAGAAATTTTAAACATGCCAGAACTTGAGGAACAGTGTGCCCAGACGCTCTCCCTTGTGTACTTTACTGGAAGAGCTTTATCCAGCCATGAGTTGACTGGGGAGGATTCAGCCAAAGTACTAGTGGAAGCATGCCTGGGTGGCTCAACGGGTGATGTGAGTTCAAACCCCACATCGGGCTCTCTGTGGTCAGCCCACTTCTGATCCTCTGTCCTCCTCTCTCTCTCTCTGCCCCTCCCTAGCTCGTTCTTTCTCTCTCTCAAAAATAAATAAATGTTAAAAGAAATAATAAGTACTAGTGGAGAGTATTAAGTAGATTTAAAATATATTTAATATTATAACAAAAACAGGCATTAGAGTGAGAAAATAGTGTGTAAATGTTATACATTTTCTAATCAAATAGAAATAAGGGAACTAAAAATATGAAGATTAGAGGAAGGAGTGGAATAAGTTCAGTGGTGTCACGAGGCAATTAGATGGGAATCAAAGAACATTTTTAAAAAATGTGTATTTATTTACTTATTTTCAGAGAGAGAGAGAGAGAGAGAGAGAGAGAGAGAGAGAGAGAGTGAGCAGGGTAGGGGGAGAGAGAGGGACAGAGAGAATCCCAAGCAGGCTCTGCACTGTCAGCACAGAGCCCAATGTGGGGCTTGAACCCATGAACCGTGAGCTCATGACCTGAGCTGAAACCAACAGTCAGATGTTTGACAGACTGAGCCACCCAGGTGCCCCAGAATCAAAGAACATTTAGAGATGACAAACTAGAGGCACCTGGCTGGCTAAATCGGAGGAGCATGGGACTCTTGATCTCAGGGTCGTGAGTTTGAGCCCCACCTTGGGTGTAGAGATTACTTGAATAAATAAAACTTAAAAAAAATGACAAACAGAAACCCAGATAAGCAAAAGGGGGGCTCTAAGAGCATTACATAAAATGTCAACAGTATAAATGTAATTGCTAGAACATACATAGCTTTCTAAACAAAAAAGAAATCTTAAAAGCAGAGAACACGTTCCACATAGCAAAAGAAACACAGTAAATATAGCAATATACATAACTTTATTTTTCAAAAGGAAACACAGGAAATATAAACTAGCAACTAGTGAAAATACCACCTTGGGGGGTGGTTAGGGTGAAATGGGGTGAAAGAATGGCATGACAACTAGTCTTCTCTGAGTAAACTTTAAGGTAGCTTTAACTCGGAACCATGTAAATCCTTTACATATTCAAAAACAGAATAACAATCTTTATGTAAATTCTGAAATTGAATACAAAAGTAAACCTAGTTCTTTAGATTTTTTTTTAATGTTTATTTTTGAGAGAGAGCGAGCAAGCGGGGCAGGGGCAGAGAGAGGGAGACACAGAATCTGAAGCAGGCTCCAGGCTCCCAGCTGTCAGCACAGAGACTGACGTGGGCTGGAACTCAGGAACCATGAGATCATGACCTGAGCCGAAGTTGGACGCTTAACCGACTGAGCTACCCAGGCACCCCCAAATGTAGGTATATGAACATAGTCATGTAGAGAAAAGAGTGATTTCCACTAATTTTTGAACACTACTCTGAGTATATATCCTTAGTGGTCTATTAGTCTAAGACAAAAAGAAAACACAAAATTTAGTATGTTTACTACTAGTAATATTTTTAGTGCTGAAAAATATACCTCATAATAAAACATATGAACACATACACTGTTACTCAGAACCAGTATTTTCACTGTAAAAGAGAGGCAAGTATAAAATTTAAAAAAACACAACAACCTTCTAAGGCTAAATTTTGAGTATCAATTTGAATTTATGAACTTTTTAACAAATTTACTTCCTAGCTCTGTCCACTGAAATGGTCTAAAAGGAAACAGAATCCAGATTCCATTCCCCCTAAAAGGAATAGGCTCTTTGAAGAAATAGCTGATATTCCAGGTTTGAGACAGCACAAGTACAAGGTTGGCCTGGGACATCTTGTGACTGAAGGAAGCAAGAACTCAGAGACTAATGTGGTCACGTCTAAGATACAGGAGCTGGCCTGCAGTGACTTCCACTTCCACTGGCTGTTGGCTCAGAATATCAAAAAGAACTGTGACTATATTGAACATTGAATACATTGAATAATTTGAAGACATAGAGATATTTGAAAAAAGAGGGGGCATTGGGAAAAGGGAAATAGTCCTTTTTAAATAGAAGAATATAAACTAATAAAAGTAGAAAAAATTAGAAAATTAAAAAAGTTTAAATCACCATTTTGCACATCAGTGTAGTGTAATAAATGATTCAGTTAAGAATCATCAGTTGATGAGGGGCACCTGGGAGGCTCAGTAGATTGCGTGTCCAACTTCAGCTCAAGTCATGATCTCACAATTTGTGAGTTTGGGCCCTGAGTCAGGCTCTCTGCTGTCAATGCAGCTTTGGATTCTCTGTCCCCCTCTCTCTTTGCCCCTCCCCACCTCAAAAATAAACATTAAAAAAAAAAAAGATATATTAAAAAAAGAATCATCAGTTGATGCTAAAGTTATTGAATAAAAGACTGTTAGGAAAAGATTATTCCCATGGTGTCAAAACATTGCCTTAGAGATTACTAATTACTAAGCAGGAAAAATGACTTACTGTGGAAAGATATGGTAGTCAACACCTTGATCAAGTGACTGATTATCACTTTCATTAGTGAGATAATCTAGAATTATGTCTTCAATGTGATAAAACGTAAAATCTACAAGATCACCTATGAAATATTCTCCAAAAACATTTAGACTAAAGCTAATCAAACCCACAGACTCCACTTCCAGTTCAGAGGAAATGCAAAGAATAAAAGGAACAAGTCAAAGAATACAGACAGATCAAGGACAGAAACCAAGTGATTTACATTCTTCAAAAAGTCACATAATGGGGGGTAAGAAACCAAGGGGGTGCAGGGAAGAATCTTTGAGACTAATAAGACAATTGAATACAAAATATGAACCTCAATTGCTTCCTGGTTTAAAAACAAAAACCTGTGAAGTCATTTCTGAGACAATTGGAAACATCTGAATATGAACTCAGATGATATAATCAAATTAATTTAAACATTTCTAAGTGTGATAAATTGTATTGAGTTAAATAGGAAAATGCCCTTATTTTTAGGATATGCATGCTGAAGTATTTAGGAGTAAAGTGTCCTGATAAAGCTAGTATGGCAAAGTGTTAGTAATGTTGAATTTAGGTGAGAGTAATTCTTTCAGTTTTTATGTATGTTTGAATTTTTTCAAATTGAAAAGCTGAAGAAATTTAAATTGAAAAGAGTCTCTGGGGCACCTGGGTGGCTCAGTCAGTTAAGTGTCCGACTTTGGCTCAGGTCATGATCTCACGGTTCATGAGTTCGAGCCCCGTATCAGGCTCTGTGCTGACAGCTCGGAGTCTGGAGCCTGCTTCAGATTCTGTGTCTCCCTCTCTCTCTCTCTCTGCCCCTCCCCTGCTCACGCTCTGTCTCTCTCAAAAATAAACATTAATAAAACAAATTTAGAAAAAACAGTCTTTAACAATGATTACTTTGTGAGTGCATGGAGATAACCCATGAATTTTTCAAAAAATTTTTTTTTCAATGTTTATTTATTTTTGGGACAGAGAGAGACAGAGCATGAACGGGGGAGGGGCAGAGAGAGGGAGACACAGAATCGGAAACAGGCTCCAGGCTCTGAGCCATCAGCCCAGAGCCTGACGCAGGGCTCGAACTCACGGACCGCGAGATCGTGACCTGGCTGAAGTCGGACGCTTAACCGACTGCGCCACCCAGGCGCCCCTCAAATTTAAGGTGGTAAAATCTGTCATAGCATGATTGAAACCATTAAAATGGCAATGTTATAAAACCAAAACATTCAAAACAAAAATAAACGTGGCCTATAAAGTAAATGGAGACTTCATAAATTATATGAAGTAATGGAAGTTTGGAGCATTATGCATGTAATATCCAGAGTGAACTTCAGGTTTTAAAATTCTAAAATTCACAACAATATTTTCAAAGTCATAAATTGAAACATGGCCTCACCGCTGTCACAATTTTCTGTAACCCAACAAGTATAACTCTACTTTTGCTATAATATTTAGAAAACCTATTGAAGGAGCTTGCATATATTAGAAAAGGCACTTAGAATCATAATTTTTAATTGCTGTATTTACTACCCACACAGAATAATAGGTCATAATAAAACTTCAGTCTAAAGGATTAAACATAAGCCTTCAATTATTAGAAATCATGTTTTTATACATGCAGTGACTTTTAAAAGAAAAAGCAAACACATAAAAACAAGCACATTCACACATTTTGTTAAAAATACACAAGTCTCAGTGGTGCCTGTGTGGCTCAGTTGGTTAAGTGTCCGACTTTGGATCAGGTCATGATCTCACTGCTTGTGAGTTTGAGCCCCGTGTCCGGCTCTGTGCTGACAGCTGAGGGCCTAAAGCCTGGTTTGGATTCTGTCTCCCTCTCTCTCTGCTCCTTCCCACTCATGCTCTGTCTCTGTGTCTCAAAAATAAAAATAAATAAAAACTTACACACACACACACAAAGTCTGGGGGCACCCAGGTGGCTGAGCCGGTTGGGCACTCAAGTCTTGATTTCAGCTCAGGTCATGATCTCAGGACTGGTGACATCAAGCCCCACCATGGGCTCTGCACTGACAGTACACAGCCTGCTTGGGATTCTCTCTCTCGCTTTCTCTCTTCCCCTCCCCTGCTCACACACAGACGCTCTTTCTCTTTCTCTCAAAAGAAATAAACATAAAAATATTTTTAAAAAATACACAAGTCTGATTTAGCAAATTCAATTAAACCCCTTAAATACTTTACATTTAAAGCACATTTTAACATGAGTGTATTTTCAGAGGATTACTCCCAAAACATTATAACAATATCCATTATTCTTTTAAATCTTCAGTGAGGTCTACTTAAAAAGGATGAAAGTGAGTATCTCTAGTAAACTATTTCCAAAGGAAAAGTATGTTACTTGTTTTAAAGAAGTTATTTCTACATATTAGAAGTCCTAAATGAATACATGTAAATACATTCATAAATGAAAAGTTGGCTAGATCCAATGGAGGGCTGATGCTTAGACTGCAAATGTGGACCTATCAATTAACAGTGAATCTGTACTGTCATCTAAAGTAACAAATGGTAATAGTTTTATTCTATTAACTTTTCCTTATAATAGCAATGGTTAATGGTAATTTAAAATTAGCTAAAAATGGACTTGGTGCTGAGCTGCCTGAGCTGCCAGGAAGGGCCTGAGTGGGTGCTTGAAAGACCCAAGATTATCTAAATTTTTTTTTTTAACGTTTATTTGTTTTTGAGACAGAGAGAGACAGAGCATGAACGGGGGAGGGTCAGAGAGAGAGGGAGACAGAATCTGAAGCAGGCTCCAGGCCCTGAGCTGTTAGCACAGAACCCAACACGGGGCTCGAACTCACAGACTGTGAGTTCATGACCTGAGCCGAAGTCGGATGCTTAACTGATGGAGCCACCCCGGCGCCCCAAGACCCAAGATTATCTAAAGCCACAGGGAAAATGGTGGAAAATTCATCCTCGCCATTGCCTGAAAGAGCAATTTATGGCTTTGTTCTTTCCTTAAACTCCCTATTTGGTTTCATCATATATCTCATGTGGGCTTCTATTTCTGAATCTTAAACTCCTTAGGCTTATTGGTCTCCCTATCTGTCTATCTCTCATTACAATAGTAATTGGTTACGTACTCTTATTTGGAATAAATGGTACCTCTTCACTCAACTCCATTTATACATAGGTAACGTATACTAAAATTCCAGAGGAGAAGAAATACCAAGAAGAGGCCATCGTAGCATTAAGAGATAATCCTATTAGTGAAATAAACCAAATGTTCTTTCTTGCAAAGAACTTTAAGCCAAAAATTGAATTGTTGACTAACACCAAGCATTTATTATGTTTTTGACATAATAATTTGTACCATAATTATTTTGACTATCTCTTATTAATATGCAACAATGAAATGTAAAAAAAAGTTGAACTCAGATTAAATTCCATTAATATTATAAATGTCCTCAAATATTAGTTACTAATGGGCAGAATAAATTACTACACTACCATATAGCAGACTTAAAAAAAATAATAATTATCAGTAAAAGAAGTCCCTCCAAAGAGGCATTCATGTTGTAGTTTTCAACTGGCAAAAAATAAAATAAAATAAAATTAGCTCACAATGTACATTAATATACAGTATAAAATATCTATAAATTAATTTAAATGTATTCTTTAAAATAGTTCAGCATTTAATAAGGCTGTCATTAAACATCAGAACTGAAAACTAAATGAATACTATATGTGCTACTTAGCAATGTATCAGACTACAAATGTTTTTCTACCCCCAAGTCACATGTTTAGAATCATTTGACATTTCTCAAATTAAAACGATAAAGTATAAATTAAAAGTCTCTATAAACAAATTGACATTGTTTGTGTCATCCTCATCAGTTCAGAAGAATGTGTATAGAAATAAGTGGTCACTGTGTAGTAAGGAATTTGTCCTTACCCAAACAAAGTTCTGGCCTACATCTTTAGGACTTCACATCTGATAATTTCTGCTAACAAGATGACTCAGAATGAGCCCCTATAACTTGATGTCAGTTTTCCAGGGAGGGACAGAGCTAGTAAGTTCAACCATGTGGGCAAAGAATCAATCATTCCAAGTAAGAAAGCTTTGATAAAAATTTGGACACCAGGGGCGCCTGGATGGCTCAATCAGTTAAGCATCCGACTTCCACTCAGGTCATGATCTCATGGTTCTTGAGTTCGAGCCCTGTGTCAGACTCTGTGCTGACAGCTCAGAGCTAGAGCCTGCCTCAGATTCTGTCTCCCTCTCTCTCTGCCCCTCCCCCCACTCACACTCTGTCTCTCTCTCTCTCTCACAAAAATAAACAAACAACAGAAAAATTAAAAACAATTTGGACATCAAAGCAGAGTAAGCTTTCCTGACTGGCAATACTGTGTGTACATTGTGGCCAGGAGTAGATAACACGGTCCATGATTCCACAGGGAGTAGACACCTGGAAAGGAGTCTGGGCCCCTCCTAGACTCCACCCTATATGTGTCTTCCTTTGGCTGGTTCAGATTTGTATACTTTCTTGGTAATAAACATGATTATGAATAGAATAGGTTTCAGGGAGTTCTGTCTTTCTAGTGGATTATTGAACCTGAAGGTAAATTTGGGAAATCCCTGAATTTGCAGTCACCGAGATTCTCTCTACTATAGTACAATTTCAAATCCTTGGGATGTGAAGGCAATTTATTTATTCTTTGCTATTTTCTTTTCTGGAATATATATATAATCAATCCTGCTTTGAAGGAATTCAAAACTTTTAACCATAAGAAAGACCATTTTTACGAATGCTGGTCACTGTCTCACTATTGAATGGCAGTAGATATCCATAAGATTTGGATTAGGAGGTGTATTTGCATGGCACTGGGATTCAAGGATCGTGATATACTTCCAACAAAAGAAGTATTCCAATTCCAAAAAAAATGTAAAGATTTTTCACAAGAAACCAAAGTATACAATAAAATAAAATTAAATATTGATGCTCTTTAGTGATTGTTTAAAACAAAGCATTTGTACAATTTTGTACAAGGATATTTCACTAATAGAGGTGGGAATGAAATCTTTTATATTGCTTATCATTTGATCTCTATGCACTGAATTGTAGTCACAATAGAAGCAATTATATTCACATTATGAAGAGAATATATACCAATCACTATAATTACTTAACCTTGAGGCTGGCAAACAGATAATTTATTTAAAACAACAAAAAATTAGGTTATTATCACACAGGTAGAGAAGTTCTAACTAGTTTAAATAAAACCCAGTCTTTCATGCTAGAGCACAGGCTAGAAAAAAAGAAAGAAGATCACACATGATAAAGGTAACGAGAGATGATGGAAAAGATCAGGAAGTCATTTCTGATATATAGAAAGGAATCTAATTCATGGTTAAGTCAAACACAGGTGAAAAGGGAAACAAGAATTATAGGAAGAAATTTATAGAGTTAATTATGAAAATAATCTTTTTCATAAATCTAGTAAATAGATAATAACTGCATACCAAAAAATGACAAAGAAAAATTTATCAATTAAAAAGCCATTTAACAAAAGACCAATTTATACATTCCTCTAATTATGTCCATAAAAAATTTAAATATACAAATCACATTTCCATACTCAAAGGAATCTTTCTAAACAAATGAAATACACAGACATATAAACAAAATCAGAATTCAAATCATTAAAAAATATTTTAAAAATCACAGTAAATTATATCTCATAATAAGAAATAAAATAACAAAATGACATCTATATACATTTGTTAAAGTTTCAAAAGCTCAATGATGAAGCAACGGTGCATAATTTATTTAAATAAGTACTGTTTACTAATGCTTATATAATATACCTATTTTAATATTCTGTTAGATAATGGGTTTAAAGAACAATGTTGAAACATCCAAAAAATTGAATTATAGTTATTCTTAAAATGTTAATTTTCCCATGTGTCCAAAGTTGTGAATTACAGTAATATCCTCCAGAAAAGTCAGGTATTTGGTAAAGCAAGGCACATAGGACCAGATTTTGATAAAGGTGCTTTTTCTTTGGTCCTGTAATTTCTTTAAATATGCTACATATCTGGGCGATTCTTAAGATGACTTTCAATATAGCATAAATAACTTTTATAAACCTTTTCTTACGTAAAGCATACATCCATGTGTAATTAAATATTATAACAATGAAAGTGTAAGTAAAACAAGAGATGCTAAACCCTATTTTTAAAAACAAAACAAAATTCAGTTGAATGACTATTCAATGACATTTTAAAAGTCCAATAATTTGATATGTAGGAAAAGTGTATCAATTCTTAAGAATAATCAATATTACATTAAGTCTACTGGGTACAAAGTCAATTAGTTTCTTTTCAAACTCTGTCTCCTTAGAATCTAGCTTAAATATCAAACTACTTTTCCTTCTAAGAAATTGTGACATTCGATATAAATTTATGTAAACATTTAAGTTTTGCACCTCTAAACTACAGTTTCCACCATAAAAGTAGCCTACAACTTCTCTAAAAATACTTATTAAAGAACTGGTGATACTACTGTGTTGAAACATCTACATGTTGAATTTCAAACTTTTCTTCCCAAATACCATATTCTTAATTTTTAATAGAACCATCAACTGGCACTCTTCTCCCATGAGTTAGCACATTTTTATAATGAACAAAGTAGTTAAGAGATAACAAGTAAACTTCAAAAAGTAAGAATTTAAATAATAAAGAAGTCATCATTATAAAAGATTGATACAATAAGGCTTTTGGAGGTCATCAAAACACACACCACACACTGAGGAAAATGGCATTATCTGTATATATGACATGATATAGCCTACAGGCCCATCTTCTCAAATATGATTCTTTCTTTCTGAATTAAAAATTATAAGCTACATAACCCAATCTCTAATAACATCTTCAAACCTATAATCAAAATATAAACTAAGCTTGTCTAATAAATGTTTCATTTGAAAATATGCTTTAGACTATTTTGTCCTTTGTCACAACTTTGATTATATTTTTATAAGCTTTATTGAGAATCTTGAAAACTGTTATTTTGGCCACCTGAAAATATATTACAATGGTAACTAACCTGTCTGATTTCCAATATTTGCTTGTATCATTTTTTGAAGGGACAGACTAAACCTGAATTAACAATTAATTGTAAATGTACACTGAATTAATATGTAAGTACCCAACTAGTACTTCAATGTGGGCCAAATATAAATCTTTATGTTTACTCTTGAATTCTGTGCATTTGCAGGATTTAGATTTCACTTGGCAGTAGGTAGTAAGATGTACATCAGAATGGTGTTAAAAACACCATGCTCAAAATGTGGTAAAGTTATTAAACAAATGCTCTCAAAGGTGGTCACTGAAAATCATAAGTCAGGCTACCAGAAAGTTTGCTTAGTGTCAGTTTGGAATTACCAGGAAACTGATTTAAAAGTATTTTGTACTTTTAAACACTTTTAAGCTTTGAATGGAATAGATTAGGCCTGTGTCCTGTAGAGACTAGGTTTGCATAAGCAAAGTAATATAGCCAGTCCTAATTAGCCAAAAGTATCCAACAGTTTGTGACATGGTATTTTTGAGCCAAATTCTATTTAACAAAATCCATTATAACTATATAAAAATATTTACTTTTCTACAGTTTTTAACTATTAGAATGGGAGACTTTTAAAAATATATGAAGCATGAATGAAAAAATAAAGTAAAATACGTTTTATACACAATAGGTTAATTCTGTCTATATAGTCAATAATTAAGTTAAACCTATATTCCATTTTTAGAAAGTATTCTTGCCCACCAATTCACCTTATCATTTTTGCTATATTTTCTCTCCATTGAACCAACTTATTAAATAACACATGTAATTTACAACCTCAACTCCAGTGCTAATCAAAATGGAAAAGAAACCACTATCTTAAAAGCAAAGTAGTGGTTCCTTCCCAGCAGCTTTTTAGGGCCACAGAAAGGGACTCAGAATTGGCTACCTCTCCTAGACATGTGACCACAGTATTTCTGGGGATGGTGGGTTTATGAGAGGCCTAAAAAGTTCTTCTGAGCAGCCTTGAGTTATAGCTATGATGCCATTTAAAATAATGAAATATCATGGCAATCTGGAATGTCTCTAAGAAAGGTCATTTTGGTCTCAATTCATTGACATCTATACTACAATTATTTTGGTGGTTGTTTTTAATTAAAGGAAGTTTTTACAGATCAACGAGTAAAATATTCATTTAAAAACATTCTAGATGTATACAGTATATGCTTTGATAGTTCAAAATTCTCCAAGTGGAGATGTTAGACAATAATTATTTTAAATTATTAAACAAGTATTTCCTTTAAATTACATTTTGAAACTTCAATGGAAATTACCACATACAGAAATTTAATTTAAAGTAATATTAAGGATTTATCTGATTTACAGAAAAGAAATATAGTTAAGAGATTAAGGACAAAACTCCATTAGTGCAAAAGTCTCTGGCTACTCTCTAGCACAGGAGCAACTGGATTGCTTTCAGCAGTTTCAAAGCACTAAAAGATCTTAAAACGTAGATGGAGAAATAGATGTGTGTACTTCTCTACATTAAATTTAAATATGAATTTTATTCTCTGACAAATTAGACCCAGAACGTAACTTTATCAAATTTTATGTAGTTGAACAAATAACATTTAGCAATCCTTTCTTTAGTAATCTTTTGTATAAATATAAAAATCTCAGATACATGAAAATGTTTTTCAAATCATACTTCTATTTCTTCACAGCTTTATAGGCAATTATAATTATAATTTTCAAACTTTGAATATTCCATGTGATTTGATATATCTGTACAGAAAAAGATAAAAAACATTTAATAAGATTAAATAGATCTAATTTGCAAAAATTGGTATCGGACATTTGTTGTGTGCTCTTGCAAAGAGTGCATAGGACATTTCTGCAGCAATCAAAAGGTAAAATCTTTTTAAACTCAGATTTCAAGTTTTTTCCAATAATTATTTTTCCAATAATTATTCCAATCCCTGGAAGTACTTTCAAGCTTTGATTTCTAGATGTAATAGGTATTTTGTTAACATATACACATATTTTAGCCTTAAATGTTTATATTTTCAAACCATTTGAATATGATGAGATTCAGCGTGATGATATCTTCTTTGAATCTGTAGAAGTCCTCTATGCAAGATTAATGTTGAGATTCCTAGTGCACCATTGTGAAAAACCAGTTAAAGATAGTATATACTATGCTTTAGTAGGATTGCCTGTAGGTTTGGGATCATAACCATATAGGAAAGTAGCTGTTATTACAAGGATGGCTCCAAGGAAAAAGACACTAAACAGATGAAGAAAAAATAAAGAGAGAAAATCAGATTAAAAGCAAACAACTTCTTTCTATTTCTTCACTTGTAAAAACAATTATAACTTGGGGGAAAATGTTCCATAATATGACTAACAAATACTGAATACTTACTACATTCTAGGTATTCAAGCCAAGTATTTTACATGCATTATCTCACTTAGTTCTTATAACAACCCTATGAAGAAGTATTAGTATTGTCCTTATTTTTTTTTTTTTTAATATATGAGAAAACTGAGGGTTAGAGTAACTTGCTTAAAATCCCACAACTTGAAATGGAAGACGAGATTCAAATCCAGGTCTGTCTGACTTTAGAGCCTGTACTTTCATCCACTGCACTGTATTGTCTCCCAAAACAAAGATGTTTTAAATGTTGTATTTCCCCTTAACATGTCTTTTGCCTGCAATACACTGAATAATAAAAGATCTCAATTTTTAAATATTTGAAAGTAAAAAGGGAAAATGGAAGTTTTTTCAGACCAAAGTAAAGTTCAGTTTAAAATCCAAGGTAGTAATAAGCAAAACTCAGGACCAATTTACATAGGATGCTTTCTTTACAAAAGTAAATTAGATTAAATGCAGGTATACTTGGTTTATTCTTTATTTTATCTGCCCATAGATATACCTTATTATAAACTGGAAATGAACTTAAACTGGCACTAGAACTTAAAGTGGAGCTAAACTGAATACCAATCTTAACTTTTAAGATGTATATTCTTCAAAGTGCTATTATAGAGACATGTATTTGTCTTGGTTTTAAAGCTTCTATTAACAGTTCAAAATCACTCTCCTGCTTTACAACAATAAACATTTGTTCTATAAAGGAAAAAGATCACAACCCTTATTATGACACAAAGGGGCCCTTCCTAATGTGGTCCCTCCAACCTCATCTTCCACACTCCACCCCACCCAATCTGTAATTCGGTGAACACAACGTGCCTTTCAAGACAGTGTCTTTGTAGATGCTACTCCCTCTGCTTGCAATGTCCTTTCTCCCAAGAAAACTGATTATTCATACCTCAGGTCTAATGTCTCCAAGACTCACTCCCCTAGGCAGATGTACTCTATGATAACATTTACTATGCTGTATTAAATAAGGCATTATTTACATGTCTACACCCCGGCTTAACCATCTGCTCAGCATTCATCATTATACCCCAAGTACCTAGGATATGGAAGGAGCTCAATAATTATCTGTGGTGATAAATATCTAGTGTTGACTTGACATAAATGGGCAACTTTCAAAAGCCCTGGATGCAGGTACACAGGTAAGATTAAGATAACATAAACTTCTTATAATATATCTTGAAGAAAATTACTACCATAGGAATATTTAATAATTATTAGGCTTTGGATGAGCTTCTGACTGAAAACTTTCTTTGTCAGGCATTCTGACTTTTGTTTAGCTTTCTGAACCTCTGGAATACACACTCAACTGAAAAGTTGTCTGATCCAATTTTCTACCCCCTGCAGGAATCCATTCTATGAAATCTCTAACAGGATCTACTAGAAAACCTAATAATGTCAGGAAACCCCTGCTTGTCAAGATAGTTATTTTTAGATGGTTCTGAGAGAAAAATTTTTCTTGGGGAAAAACTATTAGAAAACAACGATTATCTCAAAGATTTGAATACCTGACTTCCAATAGAATTATATATATACTTCAATAATGTATTAATCATAAAGTTCTCATTTATTTATTCACATATCTAACTTTCTAATCACTGTGACCTCCTTGAAGAGAGGAAACATATCTCATTCATAAATTTAGGTTTTTCCAGGATCTGGTACAGTGAAAGGAAGACACATACTACACACTTAATACATTTTTGATAAAAGAATAAATAAGCCTAAATGCAAGGATGGTTAATGCTAATAAGCAAAATAATCAACACAAGAAAAATAAGTTAGGAAAGGAAATACTGGTGATGTGATATCAGTAGAGATGTCTAGCAGTCAGCTGAAAATAGGGATCTAGAGTTGAAGTTGGGACTTATCTTCATAGAGAGGACAGACAAGACATGGCAGTGGATAAAATGAATGAGAGAGTGAATAAGGATTGACAGATTACCAAAGAAGCAGCCAGAAAAGCAAGTATAGGGGTACCACTTCTGAGAAACCAAAGCAAAACAAAACAAAACAAACAAACCCAAAACACACATGAAAACCGTTTTAGGAAGTGAAATGGGGGTAACCATGGAAAATATATTAATACATTTGGAATAGGGGTCATGTATAAGAATATACAAAGACAGAGGGTCTAGTTATATTTTAGGAAAAATAATCCATCTCCTTCATGCGGCTCAGAGTCAAAACATTCATTCATTCAATAATAACGGTATCATTGTCTTTTCTCTTTTTCTCTTCATCGCAACATACCTTACACAGACCCTCAGAAACATGGATTTACATGCAGGTATGCATCTTATTGACACACCACTATTTTGTCCCTCTACTGATTTCCCCTTTCATTTACTTGTTCATTCCCTGCATGTTTCAAAGATTTAAAGTTAACACCCTGACTTAGCCTTACATGAGGTTTGATTTTTTTTTAAGGTATGCTTTTTTAAATGTACCCTAAAAATCTATAGTTCCAAACATTTTCAAACAATACAAAGCACATAACTGCCCCACTTAATGAATAGAGTACCTAAAGCATAATTAAGGTATAGATCCTAGTTGTTAGGCTAGTCTCACTAGCTAAGTAATTCATTCCCATACCAAACTAGAAACAAGTAATTTTAAACTGATGTCACAGAAAAATCACAGATCTCAACATGCATGTCCCAGACCTATTGTCCAGGTTGCTAGAAGAAGAAAACCATAAATGTTCAATATAGAAATATAAAGGGCATATTATATTTTTCTCCTGCCAAATTCCACCCATAATCCTATCTCACTCTAGTGACACAAATGAATTTTACTAGCTGTATTAAAATTTTAAGATCTTGAACATTCATTCAGACACAAGGAGTACCTCTTATAGGCCAACCTCTGGCCTTGCTTATAAGATGGTAATAAATCTTCTGAAGAAAGGAGGAAAGAATGATAGAATGGAGGGGGGTGCCCTTTTATTTCGGGAGGTCTCCTGATAAAGTAACATTTGAACCGAGACCTGAGGATATGAGAAAGTTAGTCATGTGAATACATAGGGGATGAGTATTCCAAGATGACTGAAGGACAAATCAAAGCCCATGGCCAAGAGATTACTGTAACTTTAAAAAAAAAAAAAGTGAATAAGAGGAAAGTAGTATCAGATTATCAGATGAGGACAGAAAGGTAGCTGAGGGCCACATCAAATAGGTCATTAATGATGACAACTTTTAGATGACATGGAAAGCAGAGGATTTCTGAACAGAGGAGTCATATGATCTAATTTACATAGAAAATATGGGGCGCCTGGGTGGCGCAGTCGGTTAAGCGCCCGACTTCAGCCAGGTCACGATCTCGCGGTCTGTGAGTTCGAGCCCCGCGTCAGGCTCTGGGCTGATGGCTCAGAGCCTGGAGCCTGTTTCCGATTCTGTGTCTCCCTCTCTCTCTGCCCCTCCCCCGTTCATGCTCTGTCTCTCTCTGTCCCAAAAATAAAAATAAACGTTGAAAAAAAAAAAAGAAAATAAAATAATCAGTCTGTTTGCTGAATGGAGAAAATTGTAGGAACACAGCCCAAGAGAAGAAGCAAGAAGATACATCAACAGATTATTTCCTTAATCAAGATGATAAATGAGTGTGCCCTGGACCAGGATAGTAGCAATGAAGTTGTGAGAAATGGTTGACCCTGGGGATACCAAAAAGGAAGAGTTGACAGGCTTTCTTTCTAGATTAGAATGATGTATGAGAGAAGGGTAAAGAGAAGCTGATGACCTTACTTCTTACTTCACTCAGGAGGTAAAGAACTTCCATACGTTCTAACTTTCCTTTTTAAGTCTGTCTATACATCCATATCCATAGACTCTGCCTTCTCTTAGGTTACTGTGGATAAACTGTGTTCCTATAAGTCAAGGAAGATTTTGGCCTAAGCAACTGGAAGAATGGAGATGCTACCATGTACTAAATTGGGAAACCCTTATAGGGACAGGGAATGAATTATGTAGTAGACATTCAAGTGAAAATGTCAAATAGGCAATTATATATACAAGCTTGGAATTCAAATTAAAATGTGAAAGTTATTAGCATATAGATGATATTTAAAGCCTTGAGAATAGAGATCACCTAAGGGAGTGAGTGTAAATAAGAGGTCCAAGGGCAGAGCCTTCAGATTCCAAAGTTTAGAAATTGAGAAGATGAAGAGTGGAGTGAAGTTAGAGGAAAACCAAGTATAGTATCCTGGAATCCATTAAAATATAATCTCATTACTCCGGAATTAGAAATTAAAATTATGATTATAATTATGATTATAAATTTTAAAAATGATAGAACCTTCAATACCATCTGTATTTATCATACTTCATTCTTCCTAATTCTGTCTCCTCCCTTGGCATCCACGACACCAAACATCCTGGGTCTTCTGCCTTTCCTTGCAATTCCCTTCCCAACCAACCACATCTTCCTGCCACCATCGAAAAGAGTTTTCTCTTGCGCCACATTCTCTATGTTAACTATTCAAGAATGTCATTTACTCTCCTGGCTTTATCTACATAAATTCCACACATACAAATCCATTATATGACTTATTTTATGACTTTATATGACTTATTAACTTTTTTATATGACTTTTTACTTTGGAGAAGAGTTTGGAAAAAATTTTTTAATCTGTTGGGCAAATTCTGGCTAGCCAAATTTGTATAAAAAACTTTCCAGTGGAAGATTTTCTTTTATGCATTTAGTTTGCAATCTTTTTTTAAAAGATAGTTAAAAGGATCTTTTACGGTATTTCCACTATCCTTCAAAAGTTGTAATAAAACAAGATTTTTCATACCAGATCTTATTAAGAATTCTTACTTTTCTATATATTTTGGAGACTTAAAGCAATAGAAAAAAATATATTACCTGGTTGGCACAAAATCTTGCAGCCAAAAATAGGATATCAGTGTTGATAATATTATGGATAAAGAGGTTGCAAATCCTTTTAAAATATTATCTGCATATTTAATAACAGCAGCTATTACAAGGCCTCCAAGTGCCTGCAAAAGTTTTAAAAGATTATTTTAAACAAACATATATAAAATTGCTTTCCCAAACAATCTTATTATTCAATAAAACTTTAGACTTTTGTCCTATAAATTTAATCCCATTGTAATAAGTGATTTTATTTTTTTAATTAAAAAAAATTAATGTTTATTTATTGTTGAGAGAGAGAAAGACAGCGAGCAGGGAAGGAACAGGGAGAGAGAGGGAGACAGAGAATCCGAAGCAGGCCCCTCACTGTCAGTGCAAAGGCTGACATGGGGCTCAAATCCATGAACTGTGAGATCATGGACAGAAGTCAGAGGCTCGACTGAGCCACCCAGGCATCCCTTAAATTTTTTTTTAATGTTTATTTATTTATTTTGAGAGAGAGAGCAGGGGAGGGGCAGAGAGAAAGGGAGAGAGAGAGAATCCCAACCAGGCCCCAGTGCAGAGCCCAACGTGGGGCTTGAACTCATGAACTGTGAGATTATGACCTGAGCAGAAATCAAGAGTTGGACGCTTAACTGAGCCACCCAGGTGACCCAATAAGTGATTTTTATTAAACATCTCTTGGGGCGCCTGGGTGGCTCAGTCGGTTAAGCGGCTGACTTCAGCTCAGGTCATGATTTCATGGTCCGTGAGTTCGAGCCCCGCGTCGGGCTCTGTGCTGACAGCTCAGAGCCTGGAGCCTGTTTCAGATTCTGTGTCTCCCTCTCTCTGACCCTCCCCCGTTCATACTCTGTCTCTCTCTGTCTCAAAAATAAATAAATGTTAAAAAAAATAATAATAAATAAAAAAAAATAATCATCTCTTATGACCATAGAGTTTTGTTCAATAGCCCTTTTATTACAAAAGCTACCTGAAGTAACTACCAGCATAATCTGCAGTTTGTTATATTAGTTTAACTGTACTGTGAATAAAACATCTATCCTCAACCAGTTTAGTAATTAAACATCACTTGTTCAGACAAATGTGGGAAGACTGTCACTTGGATCAATGAAATGTTCTTACTTTTGAAGTAAAAATAAAGTGTAATTTAAGTTATTTTACTAGTCTTTCAATAGGCTCCTAACTTGGCTTTTTTTCCTCTAGCTCCTCGCCCTTCAATCCCCTTTTTATTGCTGTCAGATTTTTCTTCCTGAAAAGATTGTAGAAAGAACTTTCTGCCAAATCCCTCTCAAATTCCAAATTGTACCTGCTTAAATAATGAGGTTTTACCATACAACACAGTTTTGTTTTCTGCCAAACTCTAGTTATAAACTCCTAAATCTGGGTTACCCACATTAATAACTTCCTCACAAGACAGAAGCTTATTATTAGTGAGAGTCACAAATTATGCCAATTGAGCTCACTACAAATTGATGTTTGAGTCCCTTTACCTCCTGGCAATGTAGTTCCTATGGAATCATACCAACTATACCAAACCTTCTTTATTTAACTCAAGTCTTATAGGAAGAGGGCTTCCTTCTGCTAGGATAAAAGCCATCATACAAACTCTTCTAACTTACCCTATCTCTATTTTATATTTCCTCTGAATTTTCATTTATCCTGGTCTCTTCTCCTATCTTAAAAATAGAAGTATATTTCCTGCTTTCAAAACACAACCACAATTTGCCACCTTCACACAATTTCTGTAAGACAGCTTGCTCCTACAGCTTCAAATACCTCTTAAAGAAAGGCTTTGTGAAGGCAGTGACTTGTATCTTAACTTTTGTATCCTCCAGCGTTATCAAGTTGTTTTCTTTTTTTGATGATGAAATTACTCAACCCTTGAACAATTTCAAATTATAAACTGAGATAATTTGATAGGAATATTTTAATATGTACCTGCTACAGATTTAAATATCTAGATCTGCTTTTGAGCCTTAATGGGCTGATCATACACAACATATACAACAACAAGAACTGTAAAAAAAAATCAGAAGTTATATTTACCTCTAACTTCAACTCTTTAATTCTTAAACTTGCACTTTCATTATGTCAAATTTAAATACCATAAAGTTCATTTATGACCTTTTCAAAGTAAGTTTTCATTGTGGCATTAAGACCAGTTCTATTTTAACTTCCCAGAATAAACTAGATATAATGAGAGCACTAACAGGAGGGATCTTTTTCCCTCCCACCATACATCAGTAGCTACTCTGATTCTCTATATTAAAATAAAGTTTATTAGCATTAAATATAAGACTTTAAATGTTTTACCTGAAGAATAACAACTATCCAAGTCAGTCGGTTATATCCCTGAAAAAATCCATTCTTTGACACCAATTCTCCATCATAAATGTAGACACCCATTAATCCAAATATACTCCCAAAGAAACCTATAAAAAGTAAATTTTATGGCATGTGTCATTAGTTTGTCTGGAAAGATATTTTTCCACTGGTATTCTAAATTTTATATTTAGCTTTTCCTTTTTGATAAAATTTGACTACTTTAAAAATCTTTTACTTGGGTATTTATATAAACAACAAAATTATACTTTGTACTATATTATAACTGTAAGACAAAGACAATATAAAAAAGAACAGAGATTACCAACTCTGGAACACTAAAAACTATAATGTTTAAATTACATGACCACATGGCTGTCTCATTCAAATATCTGGAAAATGCTCACTTTTGGCATATTCATTGTGTCTCATATCTTCCTATTGCTAGCTCTATATTCTTATATATTCATACACACACACACACACACACACATAAAGAAACTATACACACACAAACTATAAAGAAAGAAATGGAAACCTATAGAGGCCATTTGTCAGGAGTAGTCTCTGGTAAGATATGTAGTCAGAGTGCAGAATGAAGCAATGTTTATATAAAGACATAACTACCTGAAGTATTCCATGATGGAAAGGAACTGAAAGGATATGAAATGTTCTTTTAATTTTATTTATGCCAATTCATTTTTTAATTAAGTTTTTAATTTTAATTCCAATATAGTTAACATACAGTGTTATATTAGTTCCAGGTATACCTCAATCATTTTAAGATGTCCAATTTTGAACATGACAGTAATACAAATTTACAAAGTTACAAAAATAAAAAATACAAAAAGAAACACTTATGAAAGTATTAATTAGGTTTCTATTTTTTAATTATAAAACAACACTTGCTAATTAGGAAAAAAGGTATCCAATACAGGTTATATACATGTCAGTATATACAGATCTACAGCATTCTATCAGTTGTACAATATTCCATTTATGGATGATGATAATAATATGAAATACATACATAACATGATGTTCCACAAATTGTTCTAAGTGCTTTATGTATGCTAACTTACAACAACCCTATTAGGCAGATACTCCTATGCCCATTTTATGGATGAAGAAACTGATACACAGAGAAGTTAAACTTGTCTGAGCTCACACTGCTGGTAAGTGATGGACTCAGGATTTGAACCCAGGCAGTGTGGCTCTGGACTCCATGATCCTAATCACTGCACTATTTAATCATACGGACAATTTATTTAAGCAATATCGACATGTCTATTTTTTACAATTGTAACCAATGCTAAAATGAATAACCTTGATCTATCTTTGTGCTCTTGTGTAAGTATACTTATAGGATAAATTCTTATTCAGAAGTGGAATTTTTGCATCAAAGCATTTATATAAAATTTTGTTAAACACCCCCAAATTGAGATCCAATAAGGTTATATCAATCTATACTCCTGGCAACCATAGGTAATAAGAGTTCCTATTTCTTCACTCTCTGGCTAATGTTGGACCTTATCAATTTGCTAATTGTTGATAGTTTGATACTTGAGAAATGCTATTAAGAGAGAAGGGAAACAGAGGATCTGAAGCAGGCTGTGCTGACAGCAGAGGGCCCAATGCAGGGCTCGAACTCACGAACCGTGAGATCATGACCTGAGCCAAAATCAAGAGTCCGATGCTTAACCTACTGAGCCACCCACGTGCTCCTACTTTGAATATTCTTAAAAAACATAAAACAAAAAACAGAAAACTTGATACATTTATAAAATTTTGCAGAGAAACAAACAAATCCTGTGATAAATATAAAGGTTCAGTTTGTTACCACATTACTGGAAAACAGCTGGAAAAATGGACTAAGGCTTAGAGGTTGTTTGGGAATGTTTGACTTAAAATATAGGCCATTAGGGGTACAGACATTCACTGTGGAGGGCCTGACTGCTACCAGGAGAGACACGGTAAATTTGTTAAGTTGTTGTAGACAAAAAAACAAAACAAAACAAAAAACAGTTTTCAAACATGAGCTCCAAAGTCACAAGAATAGAGACTTGAAATAGAATGATTGATTTGCAGTGAAGCTGTCTCTCACATGTAGCATTTTCCAAAATTAATATATACCTAGAATACTATATCTGGAATTTTTGTATGAGAAATTAAACGCTGTAATACTGTAATAGTTTAAATATTTGTTCAAATGAAATCCTTAAGTATGTGAAGTCTTTTTGTTTGTTATAAACTATTACCTTCAGTTAAAAAAATGTTACAGAGGGGCGCCTGGGTGGCGCAGTCGGTTAAGCGCTCGACTTCAGGCAGGTCACGATCTCGCGGTCCGTGAGTTCGAGCCCCGCGTCAGGCTCTGGGCTGATGGCTCAGAGCCTGGAGCCTGTTTCCGATTCTGTGTCTCCCTCTCTCTCTGCCCCTCCCCCGTTCATGCTCTGTCTCTCTCTGTCCCAAAAATAAATAAACGTTGAAAAAAAAATTTTTTTTTAAATGTTACAGAATTTAAAAGCTAAAACAAAATATTTTGAAATAAAAAGGTATACTAAGATTTTAAAACAAAGATGAAAGTTTCATCATTTCAAACTTCCTCTATTAAGTTTCTTTTTTTTTCTTTTTCAGCTTTATTGAGGTAAAATTGACAAGTAAAATTGTGTAAGGTATTTAAAGTGCACGTCTTGAGGATTTGAAATATAATATGGTGACTATAGTTGATAATACTATATCATATAATTGACATTTGTCAAGTATCTTAATCTCCTTATCCCCCCAGGAAGAGAGTATGTTATTTGTAACATCTTCTCTGAGAATTGGAGCAACCAAGAATAAAGTTCTTAAGTCTTCAAATAGTGAGGACAGAAATAGGCTATATATATATACCCTTATGTCACAGACCTAAAATTCCATATTCTTGAATAACAGGCATTCATTTAAAACACAATGCTTTTTGGTGTTGTTTGTTTTTTAAATACATTGTTTCTGGGGGGGAGGGATACAAAGAGAGGGAGAGAGAGAATCTTAAGCAGGCTCCCATGGCCAGCACGGAGAACTCTAGGGCTCCATCTCACAACTATGATGAGATCATGACCTGAACCAAAATCAAGAGTCGGATGCTTAACCAACTGAGCCACCCAGGTGCCCCTTGCCAGACATTTGTATCAGTGAGATTTTATGGGAGGCTTATTTATTTAAAGATATATAGTAATCTTTAAGTCTAACATTAAAAAATATTATGAAAAAAAGATAACTTTAGAAAGCATTTAAAACTTACCAAGTTGAATGTTTCTTATCCAAACTGATTGTTTGGTTTCTTTCAAGATTTTCTCAAAGTAAACCCCAGCAAAGCCACTTGAAAAACATGCTGTGAGAACTGCCATGAGGCCTACAAATTGAGAGCCAGCTGAAAGTTCCTTAGAATCAAGCTCCTGAGAATCTGAGGGCCACTGAACAAAAAGAAAAACAAAACTGTAGTTTATTCTTATGATATTTTACAAAGTACATATTTAGAGTGCACTCTCAGACCTTAAGATAAAAATGCAACCAATACCATTCTTGGGGATTGCAGAGGAGAGCTTTTGAAAGAAAATCTTAGAATCATTTTATTTTTTTCCCATAGTGATATTACTGTTACAACTTACAATTTCAAAAAATTCCCTAAAAAAGAGAAAGAGAATGAGTAAATGCACAGATGCACAAAACAGCTTCTATAAGCAGTTCAGTTGTAGAAATTCAAAGTGTGAACTGTTGGAGCAGCAAAAATGATTCTGGAGCTGTTGGTTATTATGGAAGTCCCATATGGTATCATGTTAACCACTGTGGGCTTTATCCCATAGTTCAGTGTTCCTGAAATTATCTTCATGGCTTTTGTTAAATCTGTGTTCCACCTGAACTCTTACTTGATATTTTAATTAAAAAATTTTTAATATTTATTTATTTTTGAGAGAGAGAGAGAGAGAGAGAGAGAGAGAGAGAGAGATGGGAGGGGCAGAGAGAGAGGGAGACAGAATCCAAAGCAGGCCCCAGGCCCTGAACTGTCAGCACAGAGACCAACGCAGGGCTCCAACTCATGTACTGTGAGATCATGACCTGAGCTGAAGTCGGACACTCAACCAACTGAGCCACCCAGAGACCCCTTGATATTTTAGCTTATCCTTAGCAATATCTATGAAAATATGGGTTTGAAATGGCAGTTATATTTTTGTAACACCCATTTTAAAATATATTAACTAGGGGTATCTGGGTGGCTCAGTTGGTTAAGTCCTACTCTTGGTTTTGCCTCAGGTCATGATCTCATGGTTTGTGGATTCAAGCCCTGCTCTGGGCTCTGTACTGACAGTATGAAGCCTGCTTGGGATTCTTTCTCTCTCCCTCTCTCTGCACCTCCTCTGCTCACTTGCTCTCTCAAAATAAATAAATAAATAAACATTTAAAAAAAATAAATAACAGAAATATTTATTCAAGATAGACATAGCACCCCTGGAGAAAGTAATCGGGGAGGAGGGCTCTGGATGGCAGGAAATTGGCATGATTGGATTTGTTTTCAGATAAACCATAGTGGTGACTACTGGAGTTTGAATTTCGAGGGATGGATAAGACTGAAGTAAAAAAAATCAGAAGGCAAATGATCACATGAGAAACAAGACGACATGAACCAGGGAAGAGACAGAGAAGGACAGAATCAAGAAGCATTACAAAGCAGCAATAGCAAAGTCTTAGTGACTGAATAGATGTACAGGCAGAAGGAAGAGTTAAGACAACTCCCAGGCAGAGTAAATAATGAGGGAAAAAAATACAAGCAAGAATAGTTTCGGTGGAGGAAAAGGTAAAGTTTAGTTTTGGATATGCTCAGTTTATAAAGCCTATTGAATAACTGAACTAAGATGTCCAACAGGTTTTTAGATGTACAAATCTGAAATTATGGGTGAGACACAGACCAAGGAACTATGAGCATATATGTGTTAATAAAAACCTACAGAATGAAGTCTCCAAAAATAAGGACATAATTTAAGGGAAATAACAAGCCTACCAGCGACCCCAATATCAAGGAAAAGGACCCCAGGAAGGAGCCCAATAAAGAATTATTAGGAAGATGAGAAGAACCAGGAAAGAATGGTATCAGGGAAGCTGATGAACCATAAGAAGGGAGTAATTAATAACCTCAAATGCAGGGCGCCTGGATGGCTCAGCTGGTTAAGTGTCTGACTTTGGCTCATAGTTTGTGAGTTTGAGCCCTGCATCAGGCTCTGCGCTGCTGGTGTGGAGCCTGCTTGGGATTCTCTCTCTCTCCCTCTCTCTCTCTCTCTCTCTCTCTAATAAATCAGTAAAACTTAAAAAAAATTTTTAATAAAATAATCTCAAAGGCTCCAGACATCCAGTAAAAATCAGTGTTGTTTTATGTACGATTTTATTTCCCTAACTAGATTTGTGTCAGATAATTTGATTTTTACTTATTTTAATTTTAAAAATTTCATTCATTCATTCATTCATTCATTCATTCATTCATTCATTCATTCATTCCCTTGTTTAAATTCCAGTATAGTTAACATACAGTGTTATATTAGTTTCAGGTGTTCAATATAGTAACTTAACAATTCTGTACATAACTCAGAACTCATTAAGAGGAGTGTACTCTTAATCCCCTACACCTATTTCACCCATCCTCCTCACCTGTCTCCTCTCTGGTAACTATCAGTTTATTCTGTATAGTTAGGAGTCTGTTTTTGGTTTGTCTCTTTTTTTCTTTGCTTTGTTTCTTAAATGCACAGATGAGTGAAATCATATGGTATATAAATACAATTGAACATTACTCAGGTACAGAAAAGAATGAAATCTTACCATTTGCAACAACACCGATGGACCTACAGAGTATAAGACTAATAAGTAAAATAACTTATATAAGACTTTTATTTCTCATTAGTTGCAGTCCTGATGTAGTATCTTACTCAAAGGAAGCCCTCAAAATATGTCAGTTGTGAGAATAAAATTTACTTGCTTCAACAAATAACAAATGTATCCTCCATGCACAATAAGGTTTTGAAACTGTGATAAAAATGAAAGGTGTACTTATCTTGAATAGTTACCTGTACAAAAGCAACTCCTGTCATCAAAATTACTAGGGAGAGCCACTGGTACACACCTAATTTTTTACTAAGCATAGACACAGAAAATAATGCTGTTGTAAGAATTTTCAACTGATATGTGACCTGAAAAAGAAAAGAGCTAATATTATTGTTTGTTTATTTGCTTCTTAAAAGAACTACTAGAAATATATTTTAAGTACCTGATAAGTAGCTGCATCCAGATTTGATAGTGCCACATAAAGTAAGTTATTCTGAAGAGTATATATCCCTGATGGAATAGCAAGTTTCAGAGTTTCCATAGGTTTATTAAGTATTTCATCATGCAGTATTCGATTCAGTGCTCTTAGACTACATTCTAGAAAACACATGAAATGGGTAAAACCAATAATTAAGTAACTCTGAATAAGTTACATACTCTCTCTCAAGGCCTCAGTTTTCTCACCTATAAAAAATGGAAACAGGCCTACATGTTAAGATACTTTTAGGTCTGAAATATACCTTTAATGATACTAATTTTTCAAAAGTTAAATATTATAACATAGCATATTAAGAACATTATCCTTATACTCTTTCATTAGGAAACATAAGCAAATTGATTATATGTATTTACATATATGTATACATATATATCTGCACATATATATTTATGATAACCAAACGCTCCAAGTATTAAATTTTTAGCTAAGTATTCTTACTCTATAGTAGCAACATTATAAAAACTTGTATTTTGTGCATTCCATTTATCACCAGCCATTCAAGCCAATTAATAATTGTGAAGACTTTAATCATAAAAAGACAGTAAAACAACTAAGGAGTGGGTTTGGCTGCAAACAACAGAAAACCCAGTGAATACTGGCTCAACCTCAAAGGGACCTGTCTCATCCTCAAAGGGCCAGGGCCAGGTCCAAAGCAGCTCAGTGATGACATCAGGGTCCTAAGCTCACTCTCCATTTATATTGGCTTTTTACCTTCATGCTTCTCATCTATTGTCTACATGATTATTGCAACAAGGTCACCACATGATCACCGCAATTGTGTCTGGTTCTTGTTTTTAGGCAGCAAGAAAGAACAGGAGGATACAGTGACCTAGTGGGCATCTTCTTTTGCTGTCACAGACCAGGATTTTGTTGCACAGCTACCCCCTGCAGCAAGGGAGCTGGGCAATATTGTCTTTTCTTTCATAGTCTCCATATTAGAAACAACAAAGGGAGAAAGGGGTTGGAAATGGACTTCAAGCTAGCCAGCCTACAGTCCTAATCACAAAAAAAAAATGTCCAAAGAACTTTAAGAGATACATAAACCCTTAAAGACAGGAGAAATCTAAGGATCCTACTACTTTACCAATAATGACACTTCATAGCTGATTTTCTCTCCTAACATAAAACTTGAAAAGTTTGATTATGAAAACTTTTTTTAATGGAAAAAATGTTTAAAGATTAGTATGTGATATTTATCCTTTCCTTACCCTAAAATAATAATAGTAAAATAAAAGGTAACTAAAAGTTACCAAAAGATTTCTTCTTAGATTTAGCAGAAAAAAAATCTAAAATATTAGCTTATTTAAACATTTTAAAAATTATATTAAAATTTAAAATAATTAATGCTGTGACATATTTTTCTCAACAGGAGTTCAGGGAAGGTCTTGTTCCTTATTCCTTCCAATTCCTGGTATTGTTAGGCTTTTTCTTTTTGCCAATCTGAGGGTATTGAAATTGCGTCTGTGGCTTTAATTTGATTTCTCTGCTTGCTAGTAAGGTTGATCTATATTTATATATTGTTATATATTTATATAAATATATTTATTTATATTTTAGAAATTTTTCAATATATTTATTGGCCATTCAGGTTTCTCTCTCTCTCTCTCCCTTTTATTTATTTTTGAGAGAGAGACAGAGAGAGACAGAGAGAGAGCATGTGCGCACAAGCAGGAGAGGAACAGAGAATCTGAAGCATGTTCCAGGTTCTGAGCTGTCAGCACAGAACTCAACGTGGGGCATGAACTCATGAACCTGACCTGAAATTGGACACTTAACTGACTGAGCCACCAAGAGCCCCAGGTTTCTCTTCTGTAAACTGCTTATTTATATCTTTTGTCCACTTTTCTGTTGAGATGCTTGTCTTTTCCTTATTGAATTATGTAAGTTCTTTGATGTTCTGGATGTTCATTATTGGTGGATACATGTGATGTTAATATCTTCTCTCAATCTCTGGTTTATCTTCTCATTTGGTTTTATATACAGGCATTTTTTCATTTTAATGTACCCCAAGTCATCCATTTTTTAAAAGTTCATTTGTGGGGCGCCTGGGTGGCTCAGTCGGTTGAGTGTCTGACTTTGGCTCAGGTCATGATCTCCTGGTTTGTGAGTTCGAGCCCTGCGCCAGGCTCTGTGCTGACAGCTCAGAGCCTGGAGCCTGCTTTGGATCCTGTGTCTCCCTTTTTCTCTGCCCCTCCCGCACTCATGCTCTGTCTCTGTCTCTCAATAATATAATAAATATATGTTAAAAAAAAATGTTTTAAAATGTTCATTTGTATTCTTTGTATCTTATTTGAAATAATTCACAGTACCAAAGTCATAAATGTCAATCTTTATCTAGAATTTTTTTTAATTAAAACAATTTTTTTTTAATTTAACCTAAAAACCTGGGAATTATTCCTCAGACTGGATTCTCCATTTCCTTGATCTTCACACACCTACTCTGCTAGCAAGTCATGTCAACTATAGTTTAAAAACATCTGTGTGGGGCGCCTGGGTGGCTCAGTTGGCTGAGTGTCAGACTTTGGCTCAGGTCATGATCTCACCATCTGTGAGTTCAAGCCCCGCGCTGGGCTCTGTACTGACCCTTCAGAGCCTAGGGCCTGCTTCGGATTCTGTGTCTCCCTCTCTCCCTGCCCCTCCCCCACTCATGCTCTGTCTCTCTGTCAAAAATAAATAAACATTAAAAAAAATTAAAAAACAAAAAACAAAAAAACCAACATCTGTGTGAACCGGGGCACCTGGGTGGCTCAACTGGTTAAGTGTCTGACTTCAGCTCAGGTCATGATCTCGCCATTTGTGAGTTCAAGCCCCACATCGGGCTCTGGGCTGACAGCCTGAAGCCCGCTTCAGAATCTGTGTCTCCCTCTCTGTCTGCCCCTTCCCCACTCTCACTCTGTCTGTCTCTCTCTCTCTCTCAAAAATAAATAAGCATTAAAAAAATTTTTTTAAAAATCTGTGTGAACTAAATCAATGCCATCTTGGACAATCTGCCGTAAATACCCGCCTCCCCAACACACACACACACACACACACACACACACATACACACACACACACACATTCTTTCCTTTTGTTTAAGCACACTTTTGGAACACCTGGGTGGCTCAGTCGGTTAAGCATCCGACTTCAGCTCAGGTCATGATCTCACACTCCATGAGTTTGAGCCCCCCATGTTGGGCTCTGTGCTGACAGCTCGGAGCCTGGAGCCTGCTTTGGATTCTGTGTCTCCCTCTCTCTGACCCTTCCCCGTTCATGCTCTGTCTTTCTCTGTCTCAAAAATAAATAAACATTAAAAAACAAATCACACTTTTAAGTACATCCTTAGGATATAACGTCCATGATATGATCTGTCTTGGAGATATGACTGACACACACCTATTCTTTTTTCTTTTTTCTTTTTTTTTTTTTTTTATGTTTTATTTACTTTTAAGACAGAGAGACAGAGCATGAGTGGGGATGGGGCAGAGAGAGAGGGAGACACAGAATCCGAAGCAGGCTCTAAGCTCTGAACTGTGAGCACAGAGCCCGATGCGGGGCTCGAACTCAGGAACTGTGAGATCATGACCTGAGCTGAAGTTGGATGCTTAACCAACTGAGCCACCCAGGTGTCCCATGACACACACCCATTCTTAAACATTTTCCTCTTGGATGGCCTCCAACATGTACTCCCCAACCTCTAGGGCGATAAAAGCAGGCCTTAAGGGAGATGGTTGTTGCAGAGATCTACTCCTCTTGCAGTTACCAAAGACACCCTCATCAAGCTGGATTTGTCAGCCTTTTTCTTTAGTCTTTGAGTTCCTTCAGCCTTTGGAGGTGGTTCTGCGTATACCTCCTGTTCAGAGAACAATGTCGCATAAACATCATCTCTTCTCTACCAATGTCATCTAAGCTATCATTATCTTCTTGCCTGGACTAGTGCCATAGCTTCCATATATGATTTCTTGAACCTATTCTTGCATCTCCTCTACTGTACTGGTCTTTCCATGCACAAAATGGGACATATTTTAAACATTTCAATTATTTCTTTTTGCTTTTATGGTCATATCTGTAGCCTACAAAGCTGCATTGCACTTTCTGAATGCCAATTCAATCTCTCTTTGTTCCATTCTTATCCTTGATCAATATGCTACAGCCACAATGGCCACCGTAATAGATTCAAAAGTATACTAAATTTATGAACAATTTAAAAAATAGGCAGCAGACTTGAACAGACATTTCTCTAAAGATAAACAAATGGTCAATAAGCACATGAAAAGATGTTCAACGTCATTAGTCATTAGGGAAAATCAAATCAAAACCATAATAAGATACAATGTCACACCTACTAGAATGGCTATACATTTTTTATTTTATTTTATTTATTTATTTTGAGAAAAAGGATGGACACACATATGGGGGTGGGGAGGGGCAGAGAGAGAGGGAAAGAGAAAATCCCAAGCAGATTCTGTGCTTTCAGCACAGAGCCTGACATGGGGCTCAATCTCACAACTGTGAGATCATGACATAAGCCTAAATCAAGAAGTGGTCACTCAACTGACTGAGCCACATGGCACCCCTAAACATTTTTTTTTTTTAATAACAAGTGTTGGTAAGAATGTAGAGAATTTTCATCCCTCGGACATTGCCAATGGGAATACAAAATGTTGTAGTAGCTGTGGAAAAGTTTGGTGGCTCTTCAAAATGTTAAATGCAGAATTACCATGTGACCAAGCAATTATACTCCAATGTATATACTCAAAAGTTATGAAAGCAAGGACTTGAGCAGAGACTTATGACTCTATTGCAGTATTAATTATTCAGTATTCATTGCAGCGTTATTCACAATACCAAAAGGTGGAAAAAACTTAAGTGTCCATCAATACATTAATGGCTACAATGTTATACACACACACACACACACACACACACACACACACACATACATACAATGAAATATTATCTGGTCATAAAAAGGAATAAAGTTCTGGGGTGCCTAGGTGGCTCACATGGTTAAGTATCTGACTCTTGATTTTGGCTCAAGTCATGATCTCACAGATCGTGTGATCGAGCCCTGCATGGGACTCTGCGCTGATAGCATGGAGCCTGTTTGGGATTCTCTCTCTCCCTCTCTCTCTGGCCCTCCCCCATCTGCCCTCACTGGTGCATGTTGTGTGTATGTCTCTCTCTCTCAAAATAAACATTAAAAAAAAGAAATAAAGTTCTGATACATGTTACGACATGGATTAAACTTGAAAACATTGTCTAAAATAAGCCAGACATAAAAGGAGAAATATTGTATGATTCTACTTAGATGGAATATCTATAACAGGCCAATTCATAGAGACAGAAAGTAGAATAGAGGTTTCCAAGTACTGAAGATAAAGGGGAATGGGAATTATTATTTAATGGTTACAGAGTTTCTATTTGGTGTGAATGAAGTTTTGGAAATAGTGCTAGTGGTTGCACAACATTGTGAATATAATTAATGCCACTGAATTATACTTAAAAGTGGTTAAAGTTGCAAATTTTATGATATATATGTGTGTAAAAATATATTGTACTACAATTTCAAAGAATAATGCAATATACCCCAAAACACAGAATTTTATACTTCAAAACCTGTGAATTATATGGTATATGAATTATATCTCAATAAAGTTGTTTTTTTCTTAAAATGTATCAAATTAGTCACCACTAGACTAACCAATGCAACAAATAATATAAAAAGGCTTGACTTTAGTAAAAAATTGTGACTTCTCTAAATTTCTAAAAGTTACAGAACTATATAGAATTTACTTATTCTCAAATTATTATAAATGCAAGAAGCTATATTTCATATTTACAGCATTAACTGGAAGACATGAATCATGATATAGATCAGAATAAAATGTCTTCGTTACTAGACTAAAATTGTCTTAAGAAAATGAAAAATATTGAAATGTCTGTAATAGTAGGACATTAGATAAGGCAATAGTGTTCAAATGCGTAGTTAACAATATACATATATGTGTGTATATATATATGTATATGTATACATATGAATGTATGTATGTATATATATATATATCATATGTAAATAACACCAAAATAATCAAGTAAATTGCAATGACTTGAGAACAGAAAACCAAAAAACTTACTGCTATCTTTGTAGACTAATAAAATGCAGGCCATTATTTTCAAAAGTTCAGCAACAACCACTGCTGTAGAAGATAGATAACGAGGTCCCTCTTCTTTTAAAGTCCTAGAATAACGCATCGTTAGAACCAAACTGGTAGTCTGAAAGACCAAAATTCCCAAGGAAAGGTATTTTAGGTTGGCGGACATTGTTTTATCTTCATTTGCCTGAAAAACAAAATAATTAGGGCAAATAAACAAAATTAGAAAATACAGAAACACTTATTAAAAATCATTATGAGACTTCTGGTTCCAGACAAGAATGAGTAAGTGCATTCCACCCTTTTCTTCCTGCTAATCATAACTATAAACCCTGGACCAAAGACAAAAAGTAAGTACTAGAAGACTCAGGAAGGTGAAGAAAATAAGACAAACTGGCTAGCGACCCCAGATCTTTTTTTTTTTCTAATTTCTAAAAAATGTTTTAAGTTTATTTATTTATTTTGAGAGAGACAGAGAGAGAACACAAACAGGGGAGGGGCAGAGAGAGAGGAGGACAGAGAATCCAAAGCAGGCTCTGTGCTGAAAGCAGAGAATCTGATGTGGGGCTTGAACTCATGAACCATGAGATCATGACCTAAGCTGAAGTCAGACACTTAACTGACTGAGGTTGGAGAGGCTAAATTATGATCAGGCAAAAACAATTACATAAGAATTATTTCTAGAATGAAAGAAGGACATTCCATAATGATAAAAGAGTCAATACATCAGTAAGATATAGCCAGTTATAAATGAATATGTGCCTAATAACATAGCTTCAAAACACATGGGACAAAAACTAACATATTAAAAAAACAACAACAGGTAAAGCCATAAGACATAATGTGAGGTTTTAACTTACTTTTTTCAGTAATTAACAGAATACACACACATGCACACCAAAACCCGCCAGTAAGAATACAGAAGATCTGAACAACAGTATCAACCACCATAACTCTTACAAACATGGAGATGCTCCACCAAGAGCCTCTTTTGAGGAAGAACTTAATGCAGTATGTGTGGTCAGTTCACTTCTCCTCCACTTATCATTTGCTTCCAAATGATGTAAAGATTCAGTGCAATTCCAAGCAAAATCCCTATAGGTTTTTGGTAGAAACTGACAAGCTGATTTAAAAATTTATATGGAGGGGCACCTGGGTGGCTCAGTGGGTTGAGTGTCCAGCTCTTGATTTCAGCACAGGTCATGTTCTCACAGATCTCACAGTTTGTAAGATCGAGCCCCATGTCAGGTTCTGCACTGGCAGCATGGAGCCTGCATGGGATTCTCTCTCTCCCTCTCTGTCTACCCTTCCCCCACTCATGAGCACTCTCTCTCAAAATAAATAAACTTTAAAAATAAAATATCTATGGAAATACAAAGGACTTAGACAACCAAAACAATTTTGAAAAGAAAAAATAAAGAAGTTAAACTGAAAGTCCACACTTTCTATAAAGCTCTAATAATTAAAACTGGTATTGATACAGGACAGAAGTACAGATCAATGGAACAGAATATAGTCCAGAAGTTAAGTCCATACATATTTGGTCAAATGACCTTGACAATGGTAAAAAAAAAAAACAAATAATTCTAGAATAAGACAACTGTATTCTTTTTTATTTTTAAAAATGTTTATTTATTTTGAGAGAGAGAGTTCATGTGCATGTACCTGAGAGGGAGAGAATCCTAAGCAGGCTCCACATTGTCAGCACAGAGCCCTACATGGGGTTTGATCCCATGAAAGGTGAGATCATGACCTGAACTAATATCAAGAGTCAGACACTCAACCAACTGAGCCATCCAGGAGCTCCATTTTTAAGTGAATCTCTATCCTTATTTATCTCACACCAAGTATTTAACTAGAAATGAATCACAGACCTGTCATAAAAGCTAAAGCTATAAATATTCAAGAAGAAAACAAGAGAAAAATGTAGACACTTAGGAATATGCAAAGATTTCCTAGATACAAAAAACACAAACCATAAAAGAAAAATATGGATAAATTGGATATCATTAATTTAAAACTGTTCCTCCAAAGATACTATAAAAATAAAGGCAAACCCTGCTGATGGGAGAAAATATTCTCAACACATCTATCTGACAATGGCTTTGTGTCCAGAATATATACAGAACTCTTACAACACAGTAAGTACAAGACAAACCATGAGCAAAAGATTTGAATAGACATTTCATCAAAAAAGATGAATGAATGGCTAATAGGCACATGAAAAGATGTTCAACATCACAGTCATTACAGAAATACAAATTAAAACTACAATGAGATACCATTATGTACCTACTAGAATGGCAAAAATTTTTAAATTGATGCTACCAAGCAATGGAGTGGGTTTAGAGCAGAGGTCTTACATTGCTAGTGGGACTATTAAGTGATACAACCACTTTGAATAACACTTTGGTAGTTGATTTTAAAAAATAATAATCTTTTCAAATGACCTAGAAATTCCACTCTTAGGTATACTCAAGAGATCTGAAAACATTTATCGATAATGCTCGTATATAATTATTCATGTGAATTTCATTTATAACATTCAAAAACTGTAAATAACCCAAATGCCCATTAACAGGTGAATTACTAAACATACTGTGGTACATCCATGATGGAATACTACTTAGCAATAAAAAGAAATGAAATACTGATGTATGGTAAAACATCAATGAATCTTAAAAAGAAATTAAACAAAAAAGTTTATAGACAAAACTGTATACACTGTATGATCCATTTTTATGAAATTCTAAAAAGGGCAAAAGTAATTTGCAGTGACAGATGCAGACTGTGGCCAGGGGTTGAGGTTGGAGGTTGACTGCAAAGGGATAGCAAGGAATTGTTGGTGATAATGGAAATATTCTGTATCTTGATTGTGTGATGATTATACAATTCTATTCACTTATTGTAACTCACTGAACTGTACATTTAAAAAGGATACATCTTATTGTGTGTAAATCACAAATCAACAAAGTTGATCAAAGATTGAGGATAGGGGTGCCTCCGTGGCTCAGTTGGTTATGCCTCTGACTCTTGATTTTGGCTCAGGTCATGATCTCACAGTCTGTGAGTTTGAGCCCCAAAGCGGGCTCTGTGCTGGCAGTGCAGAACCTCCTTGGGATTCTCTCTCTCTGCCCCTCCCCCATTCGTGTGCGTGCACTTGCTCTCTAAATAAATAAATAAATAAATAAATAAATAAATAACCTTAAAAAAAAAAAAAAGATTGAGGATGTACTAAGTAGTAGCATTCCTCAACAGGCTTTCCTCATACTTTGATTTTGGCTCTAATTCCTTTGGATTAATACCAATGATGTTCTGTTAGTCTATTCTTCAGGCCAATTCTATCCTTTCCATGATTCCATCTTCCATCCTAAGTTTTGTTAATATGAACACTTTTTATTATATATTTCTTTATAGCTCTCACAACCAAGCCACCCTTTATGGCTCTAGTTATATGATCCACTATCTTTCCTCACCTCATAATCATTAAAATAGCAATATAATATATTCAAATAGATCCAATAGTCATTATTTGGTGCCTATAGTAGGCCAAGTACCATGGTAACAGAGAGAGCCTATCCTTGAAGGAACAAAGTCTAGCTTATTAAATTTAGCAATTCCTATCTCAAATTGAATATGCTCCAAATCCAAACAATGTAGCACCATAAATACGAGGATAAAATTTTCAATAGTGAAAAAAAAATGATTGAAAAAAATTACCTTAAGTACTTTATATGAATATCAGAGAGAAAATTTGAATAATATATCTCTTTTTGTCATATATAAATAAGAGCATCAAACCTAGAGGAAAGAATACATACATTTATGTATTAACCATCTCACTTTTGTAAATCTGCATTAGCAAGAGTCCTAATATGAAATGAAATTACGGCATTTTAGAGATAGAAGATGCTTTAGAAATCATCTAGTACAAATCTCTTCATTTTAAACTGAAGAAAATAGTGAACAGAGAAGTTAGATGACTTGCTCAAGGTCATATAATTACTAATTGGAAATATTAAGTTATATAGTTAAATACCAGGTTCCCTAGCTCTCACTATGTGTTACTGTAGAATTCCAGAGGACATCTGATGGACTTTATCTCTGTGTGGAAGCAGTGCAAGTTCCCAGCAATCTACATTTGGCATAGGCATCTGATTCTCCTGGAAAATCTATTCAAGGAAGTCTTTGTTTATTGTGCAACTAAGATCGTAAAAATGTACCTGTTACAACAGCAGTGCCCTACTTTCTTTTCAAATGAATTTTAAAGGTCAGATTCTAAGCCAGGATGTACTATCTTTACTATTTTGCTTTTCCATTTCCAAACATGTACAACATCAATACATTTGCCTTGATAATTCAGATCTTAATTATTAATACAGTTACAATGTATTTTTTTAAGTATGTGAGATAATAGAAAAAATATATATTGGTATCTGCCCCTAGCTAGCTCTTGACACAGGGTTCCTGAAACCCTTGTAATTTCCTTAGTGATAAGAGCACTAGGAGCATCTTTTGTTCTAATATTTGGTCTTTGGCCCTGGTTCCTGACACAGGGTTCCTGAAACCCTTGTCATTTCCTGGGTGATCAACTGATCATGCCTATGTAATGAAAACTCCATAAAAATTCCAGTATTATGAAGTTCAGAGAGCTTTCAGGATAACAAGCTATACACAGCATGAGGATGACACATCCCAACTCCACAGGGACAGAAGCTCTTGCACTCAGGGCCCTCTGAAACCTGGTACTTATGTATCTCTGCATCTAATTGTTCATCTGTATCCTTTATCATATCCTTTAATAAACTGATACAGGAAGTGATTCTCTGAGTTCTATGAGCCACTCTAGCAAGTTAATCCAAGTTGAGGAGGGGATGGTGGGAACCTCCAATTTGTAGCCAAATTAGAGTTATGGGTAATCTGGTGACCTACTTACTACTTGCGACTGGCATCTGAACTAGGGTGGGAGCAGTCTTATGGGACTGAAACGCCAATCCATAGGATCTGACACTATCTGCAGGTAGATAGTGTCAGAATACAAGTTAAATTGTAGGATACCCAGCTGGTGTCACAGAGAATGGCTTGCGGTGAGGAAACCACATCTCCTCCCCAACATTTGATGACCAAAAATGTCAGAAGTGAAGTGTTCTGGAGAAGGAGGAAAGGAGACACACAGCAGGAAAAAACTGGATTGTTTTTCTAATACAAACTTGAAAAGTAAAATACATACAATCAAATGATTATTGGTACTAGATCAACTGTAAAGAATTGCAATTTAATTTATAATTCTGCCTAAGGAACGTATAAACTCAAAATGGAAAAAAATACGAGTATTTCTAAGATTATACAAATACATAGGTTGGTTTTGGAGTACAATACAGGTAAAACTAAATATTTTCATTTAATGCAAACCATAAATTCACAGCAAATTCATAAATAAGAAATCTACCAAAATGAAGATTATGTTCCACTTCTATTAATTTATAAGATTAATACTGTTTCTTCATTTTAAAGTGTACAACAGTTTCTCATTATTATTGAACACAACCTCTAAACAATCTTATATTTAAGATTTAATTTTACTCCTCCCTACATTTTCTTCTCTTGCCACCGAATTCCCCTTTTTTTTATCCTTTCAGGAATTGCTAATCCTCTGGTTTCCATATTATTGTTTCATTAAAATTTCCTATCTAAGAAATTTGCATACCAATAATCAACAAGGAACTGTGCTAAGTTCTCTCACAAATGTAGCTTTATTCAATTCACTGTCAAAGCCTTATGAACTAGTCAACAAATGGCTACCCACATTTTTTAAGGTCTCTAGTTACTAAGCTCCCTGAACTCACTGGGGGTTCAGTGAGGCTCTCAGATTTATAGCAGGATCAGAAGAGTAAGAATGCTTAGATATTCCACTTTCACCTTTAACAGCTAAGACCTGAAAAATGCACTCTTTTTGATTACTAAAGTAAATGACACTATTTCATTCTGATGGCTTTGTTTTGGCTTCTTCTGTTTTTTGAAAATAGCATTTAATACTTTTAATTATTTTTAAAAGCCAGTATATTCTTTTAAAAATGTTGAAAACTGGGAAGGCTGGGTGGTCCAGTCAGTTGAGCCTCTGACTCTTGATTATGGCTCAGGTCACAAGCCCTGGGTCAGGCTCCACGCTGAATGTGGAGCCTGCTTGGGATTCTCTCTCTCTCTCTCTCTCTCTCTCTCTCTTTCTCTCTGCCACTCAATCCTGCTCATGCTCTCTCTCTAAAATAAACAAATGAAGAAATAAAATATTAAAAATAAGAAAAATGTAGAAAACTTAATTAGTAAAAAACTTCAACCATCATCAATTACCCAAAAACATCTATATCTGGTATAGATTCTGTCAATAATTTTTATTTCAGTTTTTTGGAAAACCCTAAACCCTAGGACTTTAGTAGCAAAGATGAAATAAAGCACCTAGACCATTTCATATTTCCACTTATAAGTATTCTAACAACTTTTGGGCTTCTTTATTACATGGAAAATAAAGTCTTATAATCACAAAGTTCCACCTTTTCCTTTCCTTTCTTGAAGGAAAAAAATGGAAAGTTAAAATTCAATAAAGTACCAAGAACAGGGCACCTGGGTGGCTCAAATGGTTAAATATCTGGCTTTGGCTCAGGTAATGAACTTGAAGTTTGTGAATTCGAGCCCTGTGTCAGGCTCTGTGCTGACAGCTCACAGCCTAGAGCCTGTTTTGGATTCTGTGTCTCCCTCTTTCTCTCTACCCCTCCCCTCCTCATGCTCTCTCTCTATCAAAAACAAATAAACATTAAAAATAAATTTTTAAAAACAAAACTACCAAGAACATAACATCTATGATTACATCACCCAGAACTGATAAGTCTCAATCTTGTCACATTTGTTTATCTTCCCTTTTGTAAAGGAATAACATTACGATTAAAGTGATTAAAGTCAAAGTCCCCCAATAAGCCATAACTCTAAATCCCATTCCTTTCCCCCTCCTCAGTAGGAACCTATTATGAGTTTAGAGTATATATTTCTAGTCTACTATTAAAAATTCTTTATACATATATAGATATAATAAGCCATAAGTACTTTAATATATATACATAACAACAAACTGCATACTTTATTCAGCATTTTCCTTACTTTATTCAGCATCTGATACACAGACCTAGCTCATTGCTTTTAACAACTCCAATGTTCCATCAAATGAGTAGACCTTTTATTTACCCATTTTCCTACTGATAAACATTTAGCATTCTTTTCCTTTTAAAAATTTAAATTTAGGGGTACCTGGGTGGCTCACCCGGTTGAGCATCCAACTTTGGGTCGGGTCATGATCTCAAGGCTCCTGAGTTTGAGCCCTGTGCGTCAGGCTCTGTGCTGACAGCTCAGAGCCTGGAGCCTGCGTTGGATTCTGTGTCTCCTTCGCTCTCTGCCCCACCCCCACTTGCGCTTGCAAGCGCGCCGCGCGCGCGCGCGCGCGCGCGCGCGCATGCTCTCTCTTTCTCTCTCGAAAAGAAATTTAAAAAAATAAATTTTCTTAAAATTTTTAAAGTCGTTTCTAAACATTATATAAGCCACAAGAATTTTAAGCTCTTTTTCTAAAATTTAACATTTTATATGAGTTTTCAAGTCTCTTCCAGTTCTAACACACATAAACACACAATTCTGTTAATCTAATTTCAATTTTTTCATCTAAAACTTTTGCCTGAATTTTTCTTTTTATTTTATTATTTTGTTTCACTTTAGAGAGAGAGTATGTGTGTGCACGAACAGGAGAGAGGAGCAGAGGGAGAAAGAGAGAGAGAACCTTAAGCAGGCTCCACACTCAGAGCAGATCCTGATGTGGGGCTCAATCCCATGACCCCAGGATCATGACCTGAGCCAAAATCAAGAGTCAGATGCTAAATCTACTGAGCCAGCTAGGCTCCCCTGACTGAATTTTTAAATTATAAACTTTGAGTGTATATAGTAATATATAACACATATAATAATGAACTATTGTACAATTATTTGTTTAATTATTGTATTAAATAACAACAATATATAAATGCAATCTTTGTGTATGTGTGATTTGATACACCAATCATACTGCCAATACTGTTTTTTTTTAATGTTTTATTTATTTTGAGAGAGAGAGAGAGTATGCACATGTGAATGCACCCATGAGTAGAGGGAAGGGCAGGGACAGAGGAGAGAGAGAATTCCAAGCAGGCTCCACTCTTTCAGCACAGAGCCCAACGTGGGGCTCAATGCCACAAACCATGAGATCATGACCTAAGCTGAAATCAAGAGTCAAACACTCGGGGCGCCTGGTTGGCGCAGTCGGTTAAGCGTCCGACTTCAGCCAGGTCACGATCTCGCAGTCTGTGAGTTCGAGCCCCGTGTCGGGCTCTGGGCTGATGGCTCAGAGCCTGGAGCCTGTTTCCAATTCTGTGTCTCCCTCTCTCTCTGCCCCTCCCCCATTCATGCTCTGTCTCTCTCTGTCCCAAAAATAAATAAAAAATGTTGAAAAAAAAAAAAAAATTAAAAAAAAAAAATAGTCAAACACTCAACCGACTGACCCACCTAGGTACCCCACACTGCTAGTACTTCTAAAAGTCCTTTGCAGAAATTGAAGAAGACACAAAGAAATGGGAAAAAAACAAAAAACACATTCCATGCTCATGGATTGGAAGAATAAATATCGTTAAAATGTCAATACTACCCAAAGCAATCTACATTTTCAAGGCAATCCCAATCAAAATTGCACAGGCATTCTTTTCAAAGCTAGAGCAATCCTAAAATTTGTATGGAACCACAAAAGACCCCAAATATCCAAAGTAATATTGAAAAAGAAAACAAAAGTGGGAGGTATCACAATCCCAGACTTTAGCCTCTACTACAAAGCTGTAACCATCAAGACAGTATGGTATTGGCACAAAAACAGACACAAAGACCAATGGAATAGAATAGAGAACCCAGAATTGAACCCAAAATGTATGGCCAACTAATCTTTGACAAAGCAGGAAAGAGCATCCAATGGAAAAAAGACAGTCTCTTTAACAAATGGTGCTGGGAGAACTGGACAGCAACATGCAGAAGATTGAAACTAGACCACTTTCTTACACCATACACAAAAATAAACTCAAAATGGATGAAAGACCTAAATGTGAGACAGGAAACCATCAAAACCCTAGAGGAGAAAACAGGCAACAACCTCTTTGACCTTGGCCACAGCAATTTCTTGCTCGACACTTCTCCAAAGGCAAGGGAATTAAAAGCAAAAATGAACTATTAGGACCTCATCAAGAGTAAAAGCTTCTGCACTGCAAAGGAAAAAATCAACAAGACTAAAAGGCAACCGACAGAATGGGAAAAGATATTTGCAAATGACATATCGAATAAAAGGTTAGTATCCAAAATCTATAAAGAACTTACCAAACTCAACACCTGAAATACAAATAATGCAGTGAAGAAATGGGCAGAAGACATGAATAGATACTTTTCCAAAGAAGACATCCAGATGGCCAACTGACACATGAAGAGATGCTCAATGTCACTCATGATCAGGGAAATACAAATCAAAACCACACCGAGATACCACCTCATACCTGTCAGAATGGCTAAAATGAACAACACAGGAAACTATGGATGCTGGCGAGGATGTGGAGAAACGGGAACCCTCTTGCACTGCTGGTGGGAATGCAAACTGGTGCAGCCGCTCTGGAAAAGTGTGGAGGTTCCTCAAAAAATTAAAAATAGAACTACCCTATGACCCAACAATAGCACTACTAGATTTATTCAAAGGATACAGGAGTGCTGATGCACAGGGGCACATGTATCCCAATTTTTATAGCAGAGCTTTCAACAACAGCCAGATTATGGAAAGAGCCCAAATGTCCATCAACTGATGAATGGATAAAGAAGATGTGGTTTACATATACAACAGAATACTACTTGGCAATGAGAAAGAATGAAATCATGCCATTTGCAGCAACGTGGATGGAACTGGAAGGTATTATGGTAAGTGAAATAAGTTAGAGAAAGACAGATATCATATGTTTCACTTATATGTGGAAATTGAGAAACCTAACAGAAGACCATGGGGAAGGGAAGGGGGAAAAAAAGTTACAGAGAGGGAGGGAGGCAAACCACAAGAGACTCTTAAATACAGAGAACAAACTGAGGGTTGATGGGAGGGTTGGGGAAGGGGGAAATGGGTGATGGGCATTGAGGAGGGCACTTGTTGGGATGAGCACTGGGTGTTATATGTAAGTGATGAACCATGGGAATTTACCACCAAAACCAAAAGCACACTGTACACACTGTATGTTAGCCAATTTGACAGTAAATTACATTTAAAAAAATAATAATAAAATAAAAGTCCTTTGCACAAGGGATATTTCAGGGTTTGGTTAGTGACTCTAATAGAACTTGCACTTGCTTTCCAATCACTGTTTTTCCTCTGAATTGTTATAAATTTTGTATTTATAAAGTTAGTTTTATTTTTATTTATTCATTTATTTATTTTTAGTTTTCTTATTTTTTATTATTTTTTTAAGTTTACTTATTTATTTTGAGAGAGAGAGAGAGCACGAGCAGGCAAAGGACAAAGAGAGAAAGGAAGAGAGAATCTGAAGCAGGTTCCACACAGTCAATGCAGAGCCTGATGCAGGGCTCAAACTCACAAGCGATGAGATCATTACCTTAGCCAAAATTAAGAGCTGGACACTTAACTGACAGAGCCATCCAGGCACTCCTAGTTTTATTATTTTTAAATCCCATTTTATAACATATGTACAACATAACTTCATTCACTGCAACTTGATGAGTTTGGATGATGGCTTAATTAAAATATTTTTGCACTTTGTACAAAAAAATATTAGTAAGCCTCTTTAGAGTTCAAAGAGGTTCTTGGTAGTTATTTATTTTTTATTTTGAGAGTGAGAGTGCAAGTAGGGGAGAGGAACAGAGGGTGAGAATCTTAAGCAGGCTCTATGCTTAGCCAGGGAGCCTGAAGGTAGGGGGGACTAGACACTGGGCTCCATCCTGTGACCCTGGGATCTTGACCTGAGTCAAAATCAAGACACTCAGACTGAGCCACCCAGGTGCCCCAAGAACAAAAAGGTTTTACAAACACACTAGAAGGTACAAATTAAGTACATCTGATATGCTAATTAGATGTCTTTAATTTTCTTTAAAATAGCTTCCATAGATCCTTGCTTTATAATGCGTTGTCAGCCAACTCTGAATTAAAGGCTTACATTTTTTAAACAACACACATTACATGAAGTATCATTAATGTACACTTCTGCTACCACCTCTACCTCCAAATTAGTCAGGATTAGTGAGAAATTAGTTGTATAAACCATCATTAATTACATTAGATATGCATTAACTAAGTTTTGAAATCTTCAAAACGTTATATACCAATAATCTCTACTCATCTTTTCAGACTTAGATAAGGCCTTGTGTGTAAATCTGAAAATCAGTCTGGCTACAGACTTATTCCATAAGCTTACTATGTATATGTATAATCTTTAGGTCTGTATATGAAGCTCATTGTTTCTACTGCAACAATAATATCTGGGAGCCCCTGGGTGGCTGAGGTGATTGACTCTTGATTTTGGCTCAGGTCATGATCTCACAGTTTTGGGATTGAGCCCCGTGCTGGACTCCATGCTGATAGTGTGCAGCCTGCTTGGGATTTTCTCTCCCTCGCTCTCTGCCCCTTCCTCACTTGCATGCAGGCACAATCTGTCTCAAAATAAATAAACATTTAAAATAATAATAATAATAATCATATTGGTATTTTGCTGATACATCTCCAGCTACTAAAAGTCCTAAGAGACCAAATGTTTAGTCAGTATTTTTAAACTGTAATAAAATTTACATAGATATTTATACAGACAACTTAGTACCTAAGAAATTCTGCACATCAATTTTCCTTCTATTGTAAAAATAAAAGACTAAATTTCTTAACTTATGGTTTTTAGAGTAAGCTATATTTACATTTTCTAAACAGTAGTTCTGAAATATACTCCCTAAGTACAATATAATAATCTACTAGCTGTTAATGACATAATACAGTACATATGAAAACACACAAATTACAAAGTGACAGGAAAATGTAAGTTCATATTATATTCTAGTCAGAAATATCTATTGGTAAAAACGGATCTTTAAAGATTTTCCCAAGTGTGAACAGAAAAAGTAAATAAATACATATAGAAATACTGACCTCAGTTGCAACTTTTTGTCCTTTATCCTCCATGATGCCAAACTTTAAAAACTGCAACCTATAACTGTATGCTAAATAATGACAAATAAAATTTATCACAACTGCCTCTACTTCTGACACTGGCATCTATATATCTTCCTTTCAAATTACCTCAAACGTCGCTACTGCATTCCCTAAAAGTAGCAACAATATGTCATGCTTGAAATCCATAATAATCCTGTGGAAAATCCAAAAGCTTTCTTTTTTTTATTAAAGTGAAAGAAAATGAACTGAAGATAATTTACATTATCGGTATAATCATTTTTGTTTCTATGATAGAAATAGTAACTTCCACTAAATTAGTTCACTTTTAAGTGCTTAAGGAAAAGCACAATCCTGCTCAGTAACACTTAACAACCAACTCTTTACTATCTAAGTTCCTATTACAATCTAAGTAAAACAACTTTTCATTGTTTCTCCTTCCCTTTCTTCCTCAACGTGTCAAATGTCTGTTTACCTAAGGCAATATCACCTATATATAAATAATAGTACTGTCAATTTTTAACTTGTTCTTTCAGGACTACAGAATTTCCATTCTTACATTCAGTAAAATCAATAGTACTCAAATATTTCTTCAATTATACAAATATAAAACGTATTTGCATTCTAATTTTTAGATTTAAAATTGTTCAGTATTATTTATTGTATTCTTTATATAATATCAGTCATTTGGAAAACAGTATAGCTCTAAGATCCCCTTTGAGGGGCAACTGGGTCATGATCTCATGGGTCATGGGATCAAGCCCCACGTTGGGCTCCATGCTGAGCGTGGAGCCTGCTTAAGATTCTCTCTCCCTCTGCCCCTCTCCCCCACTCCACTTACACACACTCGCTCTCCCAAATTAAAAAAAAAAAAAAAAAAAAAGGGGGGGCGCCTGGGTGGTGCAGTCGGTTAAGCGTCCGACTTCAGCCAAGTCACGATCTCGCAGTCCGTGAGTTCGAGCCCTGCGTCAGGCTCTGGGCGGATGGCTCGGAGCCTGGAGCCTGTTTCAGATTCTGTGTCTCCCTCTCTCTCTGACCCTCCCCCGTTCATGCTCTGTCTCTCTCTGTCCCAAAAATAAATAAAAACGTTGAAAAAAGAAAAAAAAAATTAAAAAAAAAAAAAAAGAGGGGCACCTGGGTGGCTCAGTCAGTTGGGTGTCCGACTTTGGCTCAGGTCATGATCTCGTGGTTCGTGGGTTTGAGCCCCACATTGGGTTCTCTGCTGTTAGCGCAGAGCCTGCTTCAGATCCTCTGTCCCCCTCTCTCTCTGCTCCTCCCCCACGTGTGCACGTGCTCTCTCTCTCAAAAATAAACATTATAACTTAAAGAAAAAAAGAAATAGTATGTAAACTGCTATAACCTAAGGTGCTAGAGAAAAATATCATAGGAAAATTATGATACCTTATGTCAACTTCGTTAAACTCATAAACTCAAACAGTCCCTTACTCTGTATGGTGCTAGGTTAGAACTGGCTAAACACAAAGTCCGCACAAAACTAGGAAGACAAGAGTGATGCAAGAGCCATTACACTCAGAAAATTTGCAGGATTACATGTGGTAAAACAGAAACAGAGAAACAGATTCCAGTTATCTTCACTCTTCCCTGCACTGGGTCAGCTCTTCCTCACAACTGCTGATCCTACTGCATAAGAGTGGACTCAGGCTCTCCACCAGACTCTTGATGTGGACAGTGAAAGACAGCTACAAAGAGAGGATAGCTTTCTCTACACTCTCCCACCAGCTCCATTACATGATCCTATTCTGGCTACAGGACATGCTTTCCTTCCTAGATGGTTTTGAAAGCTCTGACTTGAGTATACACACTAGTCTTTCAGGAAGGCTACTTAGTGACTTCTCAGTAATCCTTCACCACTCTCTTTTTTGACCGTGACTTCCCCTGCTTCTCTCACAGTTGTCACAGGTCTTATTCCTATCATAAATCCCTTATTCTATAATAGTGAAGGGTTCTGTTTCTCTATTGAACCCTGATACAGTTTTTGGTACCAAATGTGGTTTCTAGGGTAACAGAACCACAGTGATAGTAATTTGGAATCACTTTTCTGACCTGACTAGATTTAAGGCCATTAATGATCCTATTACCAGTGGTAAGGAGCCACTGGTAGTTCATCATGTTAAGGCAGAAATTAAATTATTGCCTGTAGGGGCACCTGGGTGCCTCAGCTGGTTAAGTGTCTGACTCTGGATTTCAGCTCAAGTCATGATCTCACGATCGTGGAGCCCCACGTCAAGTCCTCACTGAGCGTGGAGCCTGCTTGGGATTCTCTCTCTCCCCCTCTCTCTGCTCTTTCCCCACCAGTGTGTGCACGGGTATTCTCTTTCTCTTTCAAAATAAATAAATAAACTTAAAAAAATTATCGTCTATAAATACCTATAATCAACATAAGGCTTTAGGTGATCAAGTAGTTGCTGCCACAAACATTTTACTGGAAATTGGCATCTAATGGTGTTCATTTGTTGTTTCCAAGGTAACTAGAAGACTTGGAGAAAAAAAAATAATGAACTTGAGACCCTAAATTCACAGACCATGGTTCAAGTAAGGTATCAGAAAGTTTCCATGACTGCCTTAAAACAACTTATCTCTTTTAGCTACAAAGTCAGTATTTCTGAAAAAGAAATCCAAAGTCTGATCCTGTCAAGGACTTGAAATAAAAAGCAAATTGACTTTACAACTTCATAGGGCCCCAGGATCCTACATTCTATATATTTTTACAATCTCTATATCCTAGCACATGTCCAGATATTAAAATACGTCTGAGGATTGTAGTAGGCTGAATAATGGCCCCCAAAGATAAAGGTCCTAATCCTTAGAACTTGTAAATGATACCTTATTTGGAAAAGGGGATTTTTAAAATGAAATTAAGTTAAGGATCTTGAGACAGGAAGATTATCCTGGATTAGCTAAATGAGCCCTAAATACAAGTGTCCTTATGAAAGACAGACAGAAAAGGAGAACACAAATACGTAAGAGGAGAAGGCAGTGTGAAGATGGATCCAGAGAGAGATTTGAAGATGCTGGCCTTGTCCATGAGTAATGCAGCCACAAACCAAGGAAGGAAACTGGGAGAAGAAAGGAATGGATACTTCCTTAGAGCCTCCAGAGTCTTTGATTACCAGCCTCTCTGATTATCGGCCTAATGATACTGATTTTGGAGTTCTGGCCTCCAGAATTCTGGGAGAATAGATTTCTCTTCATTTAAGCAACCAAGCTGGGATAATTTGTTACAGCAGCCACAGGAAATCAATACAAGAATCTATATTTTAAATTTTTAATTGTTCTCCATTCTATGTCTACTTAGGCAGAAAGCATTTAAAATGTTTAGGAGGAAGACTGGTTAAAATTAAGCTTTCAGGGGCACCGGGGTGGCTCAGTCAGTTAAGCATCATCTGACTGCAGCTGGGGTCATGACCTCGCAGGTCTGTGAGTTTGAGCCTCGTCTCAGGCTCTGTGCTAATGGCTCAGAGCCTGGAGCCTGCTTCAGATTCTATGTCTCCCTCTCTCTCTGCCCCTTCCCCACTTACTCTCTGTCTCTCAAAATTGAATAAATGTTAAAAAAAATTTTTTTTAAGAAAATAAAATAAGGGGCGCCTGGGTGGCGCAGTCGGTTAAGCATCCAACTTCAGCCAGGTCACGATCTCGCGGTCCGTGGGTTCGAGCCCCGCGTCGGGCTCTGGGCTGATGGCTCGGATCCTGGAGTCTGCTTCCGATTCTGTGTCTCCCTCTCTCTCTGCCCCTCCCCCATTCATGCTCTGTCTCTCTCTGTCCCCAAAAAAAATAAACGTTGAAAAAAAGAAAATAAAATTAAGTTTTCAGTACTCAAACGAATAAATCAGTTACCAGGAAAACTGGTTTACATTGAAGAGTGCATACAACAGTTCCTCTCACACAGTTTGTGCTTAATAAATATTTTTAAAAATAAATGCCAGACTCAGAAAAAAAACCAAGGATACCAAATAAATAAGATATTACTCTAGTGATGTTCTGTCACGGAAAATTTGAAGCCCATCCACTTGGTTCACAGAACTAAATGGTTAATAACATTTCTATAGGGAAGGTAAGGACTTAACTAAATGTTACAAAGTAATTCTTCTACTAGTGCTTATTTTAGAAAACATCCGTTTCTTTCTTATCTTAAAGGACATGAAAGACAAAGAATACACAGATCATCACATTTTTACTCATGTCTTTGTTTTTTATAACCTAAAATATTAATAGCAGATAATCAGATATAGTTTATAAACTAGAAAACAATTCCCAATCTAAAATTTTCTGTTCACACTAGACTATTTTCAAATTGACTCCTTTAAACATGATTTATTGTCCAGGGCGCCTGGGTGGCTCAGTCTGTTAAGCGTCTGACTTCAGTTCAGGTGACGATCTCACAGTTTGTGAGTTCAAGCCCTGTGCGTCGGGCTCTGTGCTGACAGCTCAGAGCCTGGGGCCTGCTTTGGATTCTGTGTCTCCCTCTTTCTCTGCCCCTCCCCTGCTCACGTCTGTCTCTCTCTCAAAAATAAAAGTTAAAAAAAATTTTTAAAAATAAACATGATTTATTGTCCAGTTACAGTTATACTACATGAGTCAGAACATGTCATCTAAAACATATCTATGTATATGCAGAAAACCAAACATAATATAATAATTCTATGTTATTACCCAAGCACTAACATTAATAACAAGGTTACAGCATTTTTCAAATGTTTAAGTATTAAAATGTACAAGGATAATCAAGAATGATGTTTAGCCATTTATTTAATTCAGCCTGAGGAAAAACCTGAAAGATCAGGGACCTTAAGATGTTTTTCTTTGCACCACTCACAAATGGTAAAAATTTTAGAAAAACATGTTTAAAATAATTTAACTGAAATTAGAACATATAGAATGAGCTGGTATTTATGGGTTTATAGTTTGACAGACTGTCAAGGACAAATTTTGTTTTTTTTTAACTCTAGCTATTAACTGTGCTTGGGTATTTAAGCAAAGATTACCACCCTCCCCTAAGGACAAAATTCCACTATTAGAATTCAAATTCTGTGTAGTGGTGGTTTTTTTAACCACCGCCCTTTCTAAACAGGAAATTGCAACCACTCCCAGGTAAACCTACAGTCTTAGGAGATTACGTATATATGGGTTCATACACGGATTATGAGTACATTTTGATTATGCTTATTCAATATTTACTGTTCAAGTCTCATGGCACTCTGCCTACTAACTCATGGGACAGCCTTCAGACTCTCACAGCTCTATCCTCCATATAGCCGACGTCTTAATAAACTGTAGACCTGATCACATTCCTTCCCTTTTTGTAAAATTTAACTAACTCCCTACCAATAGAAGATACAGTACAAACTCACATAACACAGCCCCTCACAAATCTGGCCCCAACCTAAATTCCCTGCCATAAACTATGACCTGTCTCAGACACTTTTCTTTGTGCATTCTCGGAACAAATATCCCTTTTTAAAAAACACTTTTCCTCTTCTTTACCTGTAGAACTTGTACATTTATGGGCCTTAAGATACAAGTCTACTCTCAGTGAAATTTTCCTAAGTTTCAAGGAGACTGAAGCCTTCCCTCTACTATATTCCAATGTAATTTTATACTTGTATTTTATAATACCACTTATAAATTTTATTAATCTAATTTGTTGACATATATGCACTTCTGTGTTTCATTTATCATTGTATATCTTGCATTTCCTTACCTGTGCCTATCACATACTAGGCGTTTACTCTGTATTGGATTTATAAAATAAGTAAACTCCACAATAAGTAAATTCTCAGAAGGTTAGAATGATCCTTGTGAATTAAGTCTCTCTGTATAATAAATAAAAGGTAGAGGCACCCATGCAGAAACTGGTTCTCATGAAATGTTTTCTAATAATTGTAACTTCACGAGAGATGTTAAATTAATAAAAGAACATTTACTGAGCACCCTACAGCTCATCAGATATTGCACTAGGTGCTTTACAGGCATCATCACATTTAAATCTCATTTAATCTGGGGGTGCCTGGGTGGCTCAGTTGGTTAAGCGTCCCACTCTTGATTTCGGCTCAGGTTATGATCTCATGGTTTGTGGGTTCGAGTCCCGCATCGGGCTCTGTGCTACGTGCAGCCTGTTTGGGCTGCCCCTCCCCTGCTCCTCCCCTGCTCTCTCAAAAAATAAACTAAAAACAAAATAATTTAAAATAAATAAATAAATCTCATTTAATCTGTAAAAGGAGGAATCACTCATTTTATAGATTTAAAACTGTAGGTTCTGAGATATTAAGTATATAATTTGCCTTGCATAACATGTCAGAGCTCAAATACAAAGCAAGACTTCTTTCAAAGCTACCAATTCATGGCTTATGAGTTTTTGCAGTAAGTCTTTTGCATGGTCTTCACAGTGAAGGCTCAGTGTTTAAGGAAGTGTAAGTTTTAGGGGACAGTCAGCATAGTAAATTAGAGTATGCCTCTGGACTCAGATTGCCTAATTTCACATTCTGTCCCCACCACTTGATAAATAAAGCAAACTATTTAACCTCTCTGCCCCTCCTCTCCTTCATGTATAATATGGAGGAAAAACAGTATGTACCTCACATGTGGCACAGTTATGAGGATTACAAGGTATCAATCAGATAAAATGGTTAAAATACAATGCTTTATTTGAATATTCATTGAATATCTTTATAAGATTTACTCATGTTAAAAAATACTAATAGAAATGTTTAAAATTGGCTTTAAAGAATACATGAGTTTAGAAAAAACTTCACATCCAACTTTTACAGAAAAAGTAGGTAAAGCAGGTGTAAAGTTGTATGCAGGCACTCTCTTATTAAAATGTGGGGTTTTTTTTGTTTGTTTGTTTTGTTTTAGCATTTTACCTGTTGTGACCTAAGAGTTTCTGCTTCATCTTAAGCTCTAATTTCTACTATATTACCTGATCCAGCATACTTTTTCAATCAAAACATTTATCTTCAGACAGCAACTGGTTCTTTGGGTTTTGAGTGGTATCTAAAAATGATACACTAATAAGAATTCTGAGTAGCCAATTTAGATAGAGAAACCGGGTAACATTCAAGCTTATAAAGTAAAAACCCTCATATTGTATACCAAACACTCTCAAATCTACATAGCAAAGACACTTAAAAATCCACTAAAAATATATAACCACAGCACTACACTCTTTCATTAAAGGGGACAAGTTGAATATACTTAGAATATGCTTGCTGTTTAGAGGGTCGAAATCTAATGTTACACTACCAATTCACATTGATCTGAACTTTAATAATAAATTCATACACATGAATAAAATATTAACTGCTGGTTTGATAATATTCAAATGGAGATGTTCAATGACATTAGTAATTGTTGGTTTGATTTCAGTTACCCAGACAGATCATGAATTTACTCTTAATTTTTTTTTTAGTTTCTAAACATGCACAAAAATTCCACAGATTAATATCAAATAGAAAGTTCCTTCTCTAAAACTTTCAGAAGGAAAGAAGTTCAAAAGTTATACTTCACAGCTACTGAATGATAAGATTGGGCTTTAACTGAGTTGGTTCTAATGTTTATCCAGTCATGCATTCATCATATTGAGTTCCTACTGAGTGAAAGGCACATCTGAGGATACAAATTATAATCATTTCAAATATAACCGAGACAGTGTAAATAGTGTGTGTAGACCCTACGGTCAATTATTTGACCTGTCTGACCTTTAATATTCTCATCTATACAATGGGGATGAAAGGAAATAGAACATGCCACCCCAAAAATATGCCACTTTAGCATATTGGCTGTTTTCAGTTGTAGGTACTTAGAAAAAAGATTTTTTAATGTTTGTTCATTTATTTATTTTTGAGACAGAGATTGAGAGTTGGGGAGAGGTGGAGAGAGAGAGACAGAGAATCCCAAGCAGGCTCTGCACTGACAGTGTTCCTGATGCAGGGCTCAAATCCATGAAACTGTGAGATTATGACCTGAGCAGAAATCAAGAGTCAGATGCTTAACTGACTGAGCCACCCAGGTGCCCCTGGGCATTTAACAATTTTTAACAGCAAAAGCAGGGTAGGCTTTCCCCAAACCTCCCTTATCTGCCTAAAAACAAATCCTCTAAAAGGAACTCAGTTGTCATAAATCCCCTCCCCAAAGGAGTTTCATCAACCAGGGAGGAATGAGTCACTATAGGAGAGCAGATTAGAAATTAACACCACACCCAGATAAATCTTGTCACAAACTATCTTACCTCTAATCTGTTCTTCTAAGGGCCCATTCATCTTTCCTAAAAATCACTTACTCTCCCCTATGAAACCTACATGTCCCTTTTCTTTTCCCTCTTAAAATGGTATTTAATCCTGAATGCTAAAGCTATTTCTATGAGTTTCTAATTTTCCCTGAGTGTGTATGTATACCTTGTATACATGGAGAACACATGTTAATAAACTGTTTTTCTCCTGTTAATCTTTTATTGTAAGGGTCTTAGCTAGGAACTCAGAATATCGGAGGGAAAATTATTTTCCTCCCCTATATGTCCCCTGGTGGCCAAGGATGGGATTGCTGAGCACCCCGCTCACTCTAGAGCTTACAGATGGACCCCGGAAGAACTGGCAGAAGGCAGAAACGTTAAGAAATCTTACAAAACCAGCTCTCCTTTATTTGTCAGTAATGCCCAGTCCAGAGAGGAAGGTAAAATTTCACTGTCCCTTCCTTTCCAAATTCAGATTAGCAGAAGAAAAACACTTGTAAATATTAGTTCTCTGAATTAACAGTCTTGGGAATTTGGTTTGGGGTACCCATTGGTTACTGATCCTTGTCTCCCAAAGTACAGCTATTACTTTCCTATTTGCCTCATTTTGTGCCCTGAGAATTTGGCTTGGCTTTCTGCTTGCCTGGGGCATGCTGGTTATTGGTTCTTGAGTGTGTAAGTGGCTCAACCATCAGGTTAGGAGCCAGAAGAATATGGAATAAGAATATAAGAATACAGAATATAGAATAGGAGCTGGACAGAAATGTGGGTCACATCCCATTGGAAACTAGCATCCTACTGACTGTTGCCAGCTGTGGGGGGGGGGGAGGTAGGATGAGGTGGGGACGTGTTGTCTCTTTCTTTTGGCTATCTTTGGGAGTGGTTCTGGAGGGCTGCAACTTTTCTACCTTCTTTGGGGATGTCTCTTGCATTAAGTTATAAATGGTATTGGTTTTGGTTTTGAGTCACTTGATAGGTATACCCTTGGTTTAAAAAAAAAGAAAAAAATTTTTATTTATTTTTAATGTTTATTTTTGAGAGAGAGTGAGAGACAGAGCATGAGCAGGAGAGGGGCACAGAGAGAGAGGACACAGAATCCAAAGCAGGCTCCAGGCTCCCAGATGTCAGCATGGAGCCCAATGCAGGGCTCAAACCCACAAACCCTGAAATCATGATCTGGGCCAAAGTTGGATGCTCAGCTGACTGAGCCACCCAGGCATCCCAGGAAAAAAAAAAAAAATTTTTTTTAACGTTTATTTATTCCTGAGACAGAGAGAGACAGAGCACGAACGGGGGAGGGGCAGAGAGAGAGGGAGACACAGAATCGGAAGCAGGCCCCAGGCTCCCAGCCATCAGCCCAGAGCCCGATGCGGGGCTCGAACTCATGGACCGCGAGATTGTGACCCGAGCTGAAGTCGGACGTTTAACCCACTGAGCCACCCAGGCGCCCGGAAAAAAAAAATATTTTTAAAGGAGTTCAATACTGCCATGAATATTTACTGTTTATCCCAGCTGAAACCTGATAGATAATGAGATATTTGAAAGGATTTTTTATTTTTATTTTAAAAAATTTTTTTTAAACGTTTTATTTATTTTTGAGACAGGGAGAGACAGAGCATGAACAGGGGAGGGTCAGAGAGAGAGGGAGACACAGAATCTGAAACAGGCTCCAGGCTCCGAGCTGTCAGCACAGAGCCCGACGTGGGGCTCGAACTCACGGACCGCGAGATCATGACCTGAGCCGAAGTTGGCCGCTTAACCTACTGAGCCACCCAGGCGCCCCTTGAAGGGATTTTTTAAAGGAGCTCTCTGGTCAAAAGTTAGTCTAACTGGAAGCTGATATTCAGAGCCCGATGGGAGTTTTTTGTTTTTTAAGGCCGCTCTTGTTCTATTTCATCCTGTTCCTCCCATGGGAACTTTACAGTCAACTGAAACCTCTTCTTGAACCCCTGCTGACCATATGCTCTGCCAACTCTGTCCACCTCCCTCTTGTTGGCATGATTTTGCTGAGGATAATCTGGAACTTCACTGGCTTCTTTGGGGAACCTAACATCTTCCCAAACTTGTTCCTCTAAGACCTCTCTCCCTTCCCATGGTTTCCGCTCCTCCTTCCTTTTTTCGCCACCTTCAGATCTTCCATTCAGTTCCCTGAATTCTTCAGGCCCCTACTTCCTCCATCCCTCTGTCCACCTGCAAGACTTCTCCCTTCCCACTTCAGCCCTCAATGCCTACTGTCACTTGAACTTGAAGCAGCTGGAGTCAGAGACAACTACCCAGAAGCAACTACCTGATGCTGAAAAGGGAAATGGAGCTATTTGGAAACTGGGCAAATGAATAATCTTCAAAGTCTTCTCAACAAATATTGTAAAAAGCTTTAGCCATCTGAGCAGGTAACCTTATCTTCTTCCATCTGCCATAAACACAATTTGGATCCAACTGTTCTTTTACAAACTAGAGAGTTTTATATTATTGTACCTGACACATGGTACAATAATTTAAGAATTTAAAAGAAAAGCTGTAAGATCTCTATTTGTGTTTTTCTGTATGTTTTAGATGTGTGACATTTTTCTACCTTTGGATGGTCTTGCCAAAATTAATTTGTAAAAGAGCTCAATTTAACTGAATTAAAGAAAAAGAAGTGCTATATTAATTTAGTATTCTCTCAGAGAATACAGAAACTAACTCAAATTTTAAGTTCACACGACTCAGTTAATCTTTGGCAAATAAGAATATTGTTGAGTTAGTTCAAAAAAGCAAAAAACAAAACAAAACAAAAAAAACAACAAACCAGCCAAACAAAAAATGGATATATCTCCAGAGTTGTCAGCATTAAATATAATAGACATACAGCTTTTCTACCTGGGTTTACTAGTCAAATAAGCATATGTTATCTCTGTGTTACAAAATTGGTCAGCAAGAAAAGTAATTTAATAAGATGGCTAGTTGCCATCTCATGAAATTTTCATGAATAATTTAAACATATTTATTTAAAACAACCAAATTAAATAACTGTAAGTTTAATGTAAAAAAGTTAAAAAATATAAAAATTCATAAATGAACTTTTCAACAATTTTTTTTTATAATATGTCTGCTTGAAAGTTTACCAAATATCTTTGGTAACTTACAGCCTTAGAGTTTTGCTAAGTCAAGTGAAATGATGAATATTCACTGAATATGTATATTATCCCACATAAGGCAAAATGGTGAAACATTAATAACTGAATGTAAGTTAACCTACTTTTTGCCTCTTATTAAAAAGCAACCAGGGGTATTTGGGTCTGTTCGCAAATATGTTTTGTACCACGTTGAAAAACAATGAAAAAATTATACCATGAAGAAGCATATAGCTCTAGAAATGAGGAAATGAAGTATTCATAAATTTGCCAATGTACAGAATGTTGGTGTATGACAAACACTTCACAATTACTTCCTAGTTTTTGCTAGAATTAAGGTTAAGAATTCTAATTAATATATGTAATTAAAATACTAGGAAGAAGGCGGGGGGACTTAGTATATACAAGGAAAGTAAGATGTGTTTTGGTATGAAAAAAATATGATATGGAGATATGTTTTTGCTAAAGGAAAAAAAAGAGTAATTTTGCCCTAAAATAGAATAATTCGTTGTTCTAGAATGAGAAAGAGCAGAATAAAAGACAAAAACTAAACGGATATAGAAAGCTGGGAAGAGAGTAGAGGAGATACTTATTTCAAATGGTCATGATGGCTAAAACCGAGTGCGTTAATTATAAGGGTTATAAAAATGAGCCTTAATATCTAAAGTACATTGATGCAAAACTAGAATCGAGTCTTGTCTCTTCTAAGAGAGCAAAGCTTTCTTGGACTATGGGTCTGCTCTTGATAAGATTGTGAAAAGTTTTCCGTTACCTTTTAAGTAATCTGCCTAGAAAACAAAGATCCTATGTTTTATCAAAATAACTTCCTGTACTTCCCATTTTCTTTATCCCGTCTTTGATTACTTAAGAAAACAGAGTCTTTTCTATTAAAAGAGTTCATTTATGTTTATTATATGTAAATATATATAACTATGTAACTTTCAGTATTTGCCTTCAATGTGTTTGTCACTTTGGTTAAATGGATAACGAAGTATTATTTCATAGGACCTATGATCCCATTTAATCATGTATTTTAAAACTTAATATGTTTGGGGGTGCCTGGGTTCCTCAGTCAGTTAAGCATCCGACTTTGGCTCAGGTCATGATCTCATGGTCCATGAGTTCAAGCCCCGCATCCAGCTCTGTGCTGACAGCTCAGAGCCTGGAGCCTACTTCAGATTCTGTCTCTCTCTGCCCACCCGCCCCCCCCCCCCCGCTTGCACTCTGTCTCTCTCAAAAATAAATAAACATTAAAAATTTTTTTCTTTAACTTAATATGTTTGGCAAAATTCCCAAAAATCAAGTTCTAAATGAAGTCTTTTTGAGCTAGAACTTTGATTTGTTCCAGAGGGTCCCTGAAACATCTCAAAAGATATATTCTCTCTCCTTATAAAAAGAAAGATGTCAAACTAATGAGGTGTATTTGGTATGTTAAATTATATAGAAAACATTGTCAGGGATGCCTGGGTGGCTTAGTTGGTTAAGCTTCCAAATCATGATGATCTCACAGTTTGTGAGTTCAAGCCCTGCATTGGGCTGTGCACTGATGGCCCAGAGGCTGCTTGGGATTCTGCCTCTCCTTCTCTCAGACCACCCCCCCCCCCCCCGGAGTTTATGCTCTCTATCAAAATAAATTAATTTTTAAAAAACTTAAAAATATATATATATATAAAGAAAATATTGCCAAATAAGAAGTGATATTTAACCTTCTTAGGTTATATCTGTATGGATAAATGTTATTAATATGGTTCCAGAAATTGTATGAAGATCCTTAAAAATCTGATTTATCCTGGTATAATGCTATCAGTCATAATTTCAGTTATCATCTTAAAATATGTGTCACAGAAATAACCAAATATCCTTGTCAACTATATTAAAATGATCTCTCCTCAGATCTTTAACAATGGCCATTTTAAGACTTGTCAGTTACAGATAGTTCTTTTTTTTACACTGATGCTTTCATGAAAGCTTTTACAAGCTGCTACAATCCAAAAATGCTTGTCCTCAAAGATTCATGGAAAGGATTCTCACAAGTACTCTAGAATACCGGTTTCTGATAACTTTAAGATCATACCATTGGACTGGGGAAGAATTTCCAGAACTCCATGGAAAAAAACTGATAGGTTCATAAACTACTAATCCAAGATCAAGCAAAACAAGAATTAATTAAATGGGATGGAATAAAAAGATGAGGATGATTATAATTTTTATGAGTTTTTGTTTGAAACATTACTGGTTCTTTAACATTTTGTATAAAAGAGTTAAGGAAACCTTTTCTCTCAAGCTTTCTATAATTTACATCAATTTGGTAAAGGGTACCTTTGTAAACAGAATTGAAACATTTATCTTTTTCTTCTTAGCTAGTTCCTCCAGAATTCAGAAACTCATAGTACTTTTAATTTATGACAACATAGTTATTTGCATAAGTTGAATAAGAATCTGTTCTCCAGTAACAAGACACAATTGGAAACACAGGCTATACTGCCCAAGTTTTGACTGGAATGTCACATTTGAGAAGGATGGGTGTAATATTAGATATGACCAGACAGCTTTAAGGAACTAAGATTGACTTTATAGAGCCAATAAAGTCCCTTCAAAAAACAAACAATAAAGCCAGTTGGTATCTTGCTTTCAGGGTTCTTAAACTCACCAGGGGAGTAAGGAAGGTCAATTCCTAGCAGGCCCAAGAACCTCAAGATCTCTTGGAAACCTCTAGAAGACAGAAGAGAGGAATTCACCCAATTCTAAAGGTACTGCTGGCAAAGTCTAATGGCGAGTCCTTGGCTTGGCTTCCCAGCCTTGAGAAGCTTTTAAAAGTCCACTCTGAGACTCCTTCTGAAAAGTTCCAGCAAAGCAGACTTTAAAAGAGCCTAGATTAATCCCTATTCTTACGTAACTAATCAGACCAAGCTTCATGAAACCAGACTATTTTGCAAACAAATTAGTCTTACTGTGTTTATCTTTGCAGAAACAGAGATACTGTAGAGAAAAAGAAATTGTATTTCGGTAGCACAGTATTGTGGATATCAGATACTAGTCCTGTTCAATGTCTTTGAGGTTTTGTTACCTACCTATAAACCGGACTGGACCCTGAATTCTTCTAATTTCCTTCAATATCTGGCTGACTCTCCAAACTAACATTTTCAATTTTCTCCCACTCTTCCAACTTGGAATCATTAAGAACAAAAACTGCCCTTTTGCTAAAGCCCTGTAAGCTGAAGCTGAACAACTTGATACAAATTGTGATACAAGTAATCCTAGAGACAAGGATTAATTCTTGTGTTTTGGTATAATCTTATTTCAGATTTTTATTAATAATATTATATTTGAAATTGCTTCTTTTTTAAGTTTTTTTTTAAGTATATATTTTGAGAGAAACAGCCTGTGTGCAAGCGAGGGGCGGGGGGCGGGGGGAAGAGCTCAAACCCATGAACATGGTGCTCAAACCCATGAACATGGAGATCATGACCCAAGCTGAAATCGAGAACCAGACGCTTAACTGACTGAGCTACCCTGGTACCCGTGAAATTGCTTTTCTGTTCCATGTTTGACCCTAGTAATAAATCTTTGAGATAGTATAAATAAATTCCTCAAATAATCATAGTAAAGTACAAATTTAACAAGTATTATAAAATTACAAAGCTCAGCACATGAGAGGAAAAGAATATTTTGGGGGCACCTGGGTGGTTCAGTTGGTTGACCATCCAGCTTCTGCTCAGGTCATGATCTCATGGTTCCTGAGTTCAAGCCCTGCACTGGGCTGGCTGCTGTTAGCTCAGAGCTTGCTTCAGATCCTCTGTCCCCTTCTTTCTCTGCCCTTACCCCACCCTTGCTCTCTCAAAATTAAACCTAAAAAAAAAAGAAGAAAGAAAGAAAGGAAGGAAGGAAGGAAGGAAGGAAGGAAGGAAGGAAGAAAATACTTTGGACTAATAGTAGACTTCAAAAAGCTTTATAAGAAGGAGGTAAAGGGGCACCTGGGTGGCTCAGTTGGAAGCATCCAACTTCAGCTCAGGTCACGGTCTCGCCCTTTGTGGGTTCAAGCCCTACGTCGGGCTCTGTGCTGACAGCTCAGAGCCTGAAGCCTGCTTCTGATTCTGTGTCTCCCTCTCTCTCTGATCCCTCCCCTGCTTGCTCTCTCTTTCTAGAAAATAAATAGACATTTAAAAAAATTTTTTTAAAGGAGGTGTCAACTTCCAGTTATAAATAAAATAAGTCAGTCCTGGGGATATTGTACAGCATGGTGACTACAGTTAATAATACTGTATTATATATTTGAAAGTTGCTAAGAGAGTAGATCTTAAAAGTTCTTATGTGTAATTATGTGTGGTAATGAACTTTAACTAGACTTATTGTGGTGATCATTTTGCAATATATACAAACATCAAATCCTTATGTTGTACACCTGAAATTAATATAATGTAACATGCCAATTATATCTTAATAAGAAATATTTTTTAAAAGAAGGTGGCATTAAAGAATAAGTAGAATTTCTACAAAGATGGTAAGGAAGACCTTCCTTGTAAAATAAAGGATACAAGCAAAGACCAAGGCAGGTAGGCATAGACCATGTTCAGAAATAACATTTCCAAGCAAGTACTGTGGTTTTGCTAAAAAATAGAATTATGTGGGACACAGTAATTTTAAAAAATGAAAAGGACATATCAATCTGAGTGGAGCTATGAACAGCTCCAATTTTGAAGGGTTTGAATACCACCCTAAATCATTTTACATTTGTTTGGGAGCCAATAGAGGGTCACGGAATATTTCTGAGGGAAGTAACCAGGGACTGCATAAGCTCCCTATCTTTAAGAAGCAGTATGGAAGGGAGTGACTGGAAGAGGAGCAGATTGAGGGAAGCAAGTTCAGTTTGGAAGTCACTGCTATAGGGCAAGTAAGAGGGCAGAAGCACCACATTTTGCACACAGGGAGTGGGAATGAAAAAGGGGAGAAGCAAATTGAAATGCTGAAAAAAGTAGAATCTATACTTGGGAGGAAATGTTAGGACCAGAAATGTAAACTTAAAAAGTCATTACCTTAAAGGAAACAACCCGAGTTTTACCAATGAAAATAAGAGCACCAAGTGAGAAACTACCACATTTCATCTTTATCCAAGCTGAATGCTGACGGAAAACCAAAAACTCTGATTCCACTTTCAAATACTGCATGTAATAGGCCATAATAAAAGATTCAGTCTTTTCCACTATAAAGTAATGAAGTGTAAGTGGTTTGCTAAGCAAGGCCCATTACATTTATTATTTTTTTTTTTGGCCCATTACATCTAATATCATTCTTTAACTCATGTGAACCAGCATTCCCGAGAGGTGTTTAGTTGGTTTAAATAAATGTTCACATCTTACCTTCCTCGACACTCAGAACCCTCCCCCAACATACACGCGCGCGCGCACACACACACACACACACACACACACAACCTGTTCTGATAATCTCACCCAGCTTCGGACAGCCCTTGCCTAGGTACTACCCTTACCAAGGACAGCACTTCCATTTCCTGAAGTCCCTGCAGCTTCTTGAGCGCAGGGTCCTGGTCTGGTGGATCAGCGACTACCACAAGGCTACACTCGGAGCAGGAGCCCAAGGTTCGTTCACTGAAGGAATGACCGCCAACCGGGCCCACGGGCCACCTGGCTCCGCACGCCCCGGGCTCTGAGGCTCACAGCGCCGTTTTCAGCCGCTTGACACACCCCTTTCCTCGGGCCCTTTTCCCTCCTCCACCCAGCACATTCCGCACGTCTTCCCTCGGAGGTACAACGCGTCACTTCACCCGCTCCCACCCTTGCTGAGTTCGACACGGTCCCCTTCACTCGGACTTTCCATCAGCGCCCCCGCACACCTTTTCCCCCTCCTCCTCCTCCCGGAGCTGCTCCGGGCCCCCGCCCCCCAGCCCCCCGCCGGCAGCCTCTCGCGCCCCGGCGGCCGCCGCAGCAGCCGGCTGCCCTGCGCCCGCCGCCCTCCAGGAGCGCGCCACGCTCACCTCCCGCGCAGCTCGGCCGGCTGCGCGCACCCCGGGCGGCGGCTCAGCCCCGCCCGGAGCCCCGCTGGGTCCCCCGCGACCCCCGACGCGCAAAGCTTGCCGGCTCCTGCCGCCTTCGCCGCCGCCAGCTGGTGCGGCCCGGGTGTTTCCGGGTTCCCGCGGTCCCGTCCCCCAAATGCTCCGGCTTCCGCCTCGGCCCGGGCAAACGCAGTTCCCGGCTCGGCTCCGGCGGCCCCAGCTTGGCACTTGCCCGATCTGTCCCGAAAGCGAGGCACCTGGGCAGCTCGGCGGGCAGCTCCCGGTGCAGGCTTCACTGTCGCGTCGCCACCTCGGGCATTGCCTCCTGCTGGATGTGTCCCGGGTGGAAGAGTCAGATGGAGCGGCTCCCGCCCGCGGGCTTCTGCAGGCATGTCCGGTTGTGGAGGGTGCCAGGTGTCCAACTGGGAAAGGAAAGGCAAAGTCCTTTGGGGCAAAGGACCCCGAGAGGGGGTGGGGAGGCGGATCCAGGAAACCCGGCCGTAGAAATAGTTGTGGCTGTCACTGAAAACGAGATTAGCTCTGGAGCAGTCTGCCACCCAGGAGCCTGGAAGAAGTCTTCTTGAGTTGAAAATGACCACCTTCTCCCACTCTGGCTGACACCTTGAGTCTGGGGACAGCCCAAAGCGGCGCCAGCAGTGCGCCTAGTGCTATTAACCAGGAGAGGGGAAGAAACAACAGCAACAAAAGACAAATGGGTCCGGAGGATCTCAGAGTCCTAGGGGACTAACCCCTTCCTGGCTTCACGGATCCCTCACACAACACTAGCTTTTAAAGTCCTTCTGATATCTTTGTGGGAAACCGTCCAGCCACAGCAGCCCATTCTGATAATGAACAGGCTGGAATTAATATTCTACATCCAGTTTGGTCATCAAAGAGTAGGGCAGGACTATCCCTTTCCTCTTAACACAATGCCTGGATAAATTAAGCCTGCATCTGTTTGTGTTGCGCATGATTAAAACTACCTCCATAGAGACAGGGAGAGAACAGAAAAATAAAATTAAGTAACTGTGTTAGAAAAATAACTGGCTTGGGGCTGGCTCAGTTGGAGGAGCTTGCGACTCTTAATCTGTGGGTGGTGAGTTCAAGACCCACAAGGGGTGTAGAGATTACTTTAAAAAATAAATAAAACTTTAGGGGTGCCTGGGTGGCTGAGTCAGTTAACTATCTGACTTCAGCTCAAGTCATGATCTCAGGGTCTGTGAGTTTGAACCCCTTGTCGGGCTCTGTGCTGACAGCTCAGAGCCTGGAGCCTGCTTCACATTCTGTGTCTCCCTCTCTCGCTGCCCTTCCCTCCCTCATGCTCTCTCTCTGTCTCTGAAAAATGAATAAACCTTAAAAATAATAATGAATAAAACTTTAAATAAAAGAGAAAAAAAGGAAAAGAAATGACTTTAAATTTTTCTATACTATGACCTTGAGAAAATCCCTGGATGGTGAAATATATATTAGATATTTTTTTAAGGAGATGGAAGTTTATTGAACACACCCAAGGGAGTGGTGGGCAGGACAGCAGAGAAGAGGCTGTCTGCTGAACTATATATTAGATCTTAATGCTTGTCCAAATAATTTGGAAACAAAATATGGCTAATATAAAATGATAATAGCTATGCACTATCCTAAGATATCTATATTTTTTAATTCAAAAAATAGTAGGTAGTCAGTAAATATGAGTTGTTTTAAGGGGTTGTAAGGGGAAAGAAAGATGTAAATGTTTTAAAAAATACACTAGCTGGAAAAATATACTTTAACACATGAATAGAATTTTTTAGATACAGAAAGACCTTTCAGTCTGCACAGAAAGCTTTAAAATGAGAAAGATGAGAAGTGGAAGCACTTTTAATTATGAAACAGTAACATATGTCTTGGCATCTGGGACAGGCTTGAAACTGAAAATGACCAAAACTCTATACAAACAAAAGCGACAATGAAAATGGAGGGCCAAATATATGAAACACACACCTGATGTAAAGATAGGAACCCTAAGACTGATGACCAAAGTAATACTTCCATTAATCTTTCCTAGCTTTACTATTTATACTCGTAATACCTACTGAATTGCTTTGAGTTTCCCTGTATATAGCATCCATGGACTTTTTTCCTATTTCTCATGCTGTTCGCTAAGTGTAGAATATGTTTCCACTGCTCCTTCATATTTTTTATAGCTGGCCCCACTCCACTTTTAATTCTCTGCTCAGATATTATCACAGACTTGAAGCCTTTTCTGGCCTCCTTCCTCCCGGGGGTCTGAACTCCTTCTCTGTGGTCTCATAGAGACTTGAGGAATCCTGTGCATACCTAGATAATTTCACTTCATTGCATTGTGATCCGTTTGATATCAATTCTTTCTGCCTAACACTTGCCTTGAGATCAGTGCTATCCTATTTATCTCTGGATCTTCAGCATTTAGCATACTACTTAGCACATGGTGGAAACAGTACATATTTCCTGAACTGAATTGGTTGGTAATAATGTCAAAGACAAGCCAGACAGTACGAAATTTACCAAGGAAGAATGTGAGCAGAGCCTGAAGTGCAAATCAAAGAAGTTAAGTCAGTACCAAGGTCTAAAGCTCTTTTAATAATAATTTTATAGAGGTGCCTGGGTGGCTCAGTAAGTTGAGCACATCTAGATCTTGATTTTGGCTCAGGTCATGATCTCAGGGTTTGTGGGATAGAATCCCGCATTGGGCTCCTCGCTGAGTGTGGAGCCTGCTTGGGATTCTCTGTCTCCCTCTCTCTCTCTTTGCGCCCCCCCCCCCCCCCCGCACTCTCTCTCTCTCTTTCTCCCTTTCTAAATACATAAACATTAAAAAGAAAAGAAAAAAGAAATGCCCCCAACCTTTTTTTTTTTCAAAGTTCTTTTACCTTTTTGTGTTCTGAGAAATGGCTTACCATAAAGAACCACCTTTTCCCACTTAAATAAGATTTGCTATCCAACTTATCCGTGGTCCTCATAAAACTCGCAAATATCTCCATCGTTTACCCGTGACAAGCCCCTTTTACATGAAACCTGATGAGGTGGACAGACTCAAAACATCTAACTTCCGTTCTCTGTCTCATGATTGATGAGCTGAGATTAGAAATGCTTGTATGCCTGAAACTAGCTATCCACAGAGAATACATCCTGTTTAGCTAACTAAGTGAGACTTCAATGCTTGCAAAACACCTCCAACTACACATCAATCTACATGAATACTGAGACACTCATTGCAAAGCATAATTTTTAGGTTGCACAATTTTTATGTACTTTTTGCCTCTCATTTTTATGTGAAACAGAGAGGCCATATATTTGGATCTGTTAAAGAATGTGTTCATTTTTGCAGCCCCGGGATGTGTATGGCTATAAAAAGTTATAAGCTGTATATTCATAGCTCTGCTGGTCTGCTGAAAATATTAGTGTGTTACAGTCAAAATTATCTAACCTCTTAGAAGTCACTGTGGTTTAAAGTTATAACCAATATATGCGAATAAGTCTCTACTCAGCAATAATGACAGAAAGGAACAACATCGTATGCAAGGTTTTCTGGATGACTTTTTGTTAAGCGAAAAGAGAGTAGTTTTGTGCCAAAGTAAAATGACTCTTTGTACCACAATGAGAAGGAAGAAAGTGTAGGAAAAAATCCAAATGGATATATAAAGTTGTAGAAGGTTCTCAGAAAGGAAGTTTTAATTGTGGTGGTCAAAGCTGGATAAAGTTTAATTGAATAATATTTTAATAAATAAAAGTTTAATAGAATAATGTTTAAAAGAATAATGTACATTTAATCAGATATGACCACTTTTAAGGAACTATGGTTAATTTTATGACACTAATGCTTACAAAGCATGCTTAGGAAAACTAGACTTGTATCTGTTTTATAGGGTGAGTAATGAAGATCACTGCCTCGCAGGCCTGGGAACCTTAGGATATTTTAGGGAATCTGAGAGGAGAGTTCACCCAAGTTTATATGTACCACAGATGAAATCTGATGGCAAGTTCTTGGCTTGGCTCAAGAGGCTTTTAAATTTTTTTTTCAACGTTTTTATTTATTTTTGGGACAGAGAGAGACAGAGCATGAACGGGGGAGGGGCAGAGAGAGAGGGAGACACAGAATCTGAAACAGGCTCCAGGCTCCGAGCCATCAGCCCAGAGCCTGACGCGGGGCTCGAACTCACGGACCGCGAGATCGTGACCTGGCTGAAGTCGGACGCTTAACCAACTGCGCCACCCAGGCGCCCCTCAAGAGGCTTTTAAAAGCACACTCTGACATCTCTTATTAAACTTTCAACAAAGCAAACTGAAAGAGCACTATGTGAAAAATTACTATTTTTGCTGTGACTGTGTAAGTAATAAAACCAACTTTATTTTATGATCAAGAGTCACCTTTCTAGGGGCACCTGGGTGGCTCAGTCGATTAGCATCTGACTTCGGCTCAGGTCACGATCTCACGATTCGTGAGTTCAAGCCCCGTGTTGGGCTCTGTGCTGACCGCTTAGAGCCTGGAGCCTGCTTCAGATTCTGTGTCTCCCTCTCTCTCTGCCCCTCCCCCACTCACACTCTGTCTCTCTCTGTCTCTCAAAAATAAATAAACATTAAAAATAAAATAAAATAAAATAAAAACAATCATCTTTCTTGGAATGCCTGGGTGGCTCAGTTGGTTAAGTGTCCAACTTGATTTCAGCTCAGTTCACGGTTCCCGGGTTTTGAGCTTGGCATGCTCTCTCTGCCCCTCCCCCTACTTGTGCTCTTTCTCTCTCTCTCCCTCTCTCAAAAGTAAATAAATAAACTTAAAAAAAAAAGAATAATCTTTCTTTGCCATTATCTTTGATTAAAAGGGGGAATGATCGTAGAGAGAAATTTTGTATTTCAGTGTAAAACTATAGCACACTCTTCAGACTCTAGTCCCAAGTTAGCAAAAGTTGGGTTATCAGACTACAGCCCTGTTCACTGCCTTTACTCTATTTAGGCACTTTGTAAATTTCAGTTAGTTGGTAGATATGCAGACTATGTCTTCTCTGGTGGAGATTTAAGTGAATTCTCCCTGCTTGTGGAAAAACCAGTTTGGGTACCTTCTTGCAAATCAGAAGTTCTTGCAAATAAGAAGTTCTTGCAAATCAGAAGTTCTTGCAAATCAGAAGTTCTTGCAAATAACCAGAAGTTATCCTATTACCTTGCACAGAAATCATTAACACTTACCAGTTCAGTTCTAGATTCCTTCGATATCTAGCTACTACTCTCTAAATTTTCCAAATTTTCTCCCTCTTGCTTGACTCAGTGTGTTCAAGAACTAAAACCTGACCACCCATACCCCTTTTGTGTGCTGCAAAGGCCTTTCCCTTCAGGATCTGAAGAAGTGCTGTGAGCTAAAGCCCGAATGACTTCATTTAAACCTTGAAGAGCTCAAGCATTTATCATCATAGTAGACCATGCAGGGTTGGATTACTCCCGGACAAGCCACCGTCTGGATCAAAAAGGAAGCTTGGCAAGATACTGGGTTACACATGCCCTTACATAAGAGGTAACCAAATTGTGAATGACATCACCAAGAGCCTCCACACCTTAGCTTTCAAAGAACTCAGTGAGTGGTGCTCCACCAACTTCTTAGAATCCACTGGACACCAGGTTCTCTTCTGAGGCTCTTTACTTTGGTACAGACTTTCACATTTATGTTTCCCCTTTCAGTTTATTTATTTATTTTTATTATTCATTTTGAAAGACAGAGAGAGTGAGAGAGAGAGAGAGAGAGAAAGAGAGAGCGAACACAAGCAGGGGAGGGGCAGAGAGAAGGAGAGAGAGAATCTCAAGCAGGCTCCACACCATCAGTGTAGAGCCCAATGCAGGGCTCGAACTCACAAACTGTAAGACCATGCCCTGAGCCAAGATCAAGAGTTGGTCGCTTAACTAACTGTGCCACCTAGGTGCCCTTATGTTTCCCTTTTCATTTCAGGCATTCCATTTTATTGATTGATTGATTGATTGATTTTGACTGACTTAGAGAGCAGGCAGGGAAGGGGCAGAGGGAGAAAGAATCACAAGTAGGCTCCACTCCTAGCACAGAGCCTGATAAGGGGGCTCAATGTGAGGACTGTGAGATCATGACCTGAGCCAAAATCAAGAGTTGGACACTTAAGTGACTGAGCCACCCACGTGCCACTCAGGCATTCCCTTTTAAAAGATATCTGATGGGGATGATAGTATTTTATTATCTAAAATTAAAAATAAATAAATAAATAAATAATACCTGATTTAAAAAAAGATATCTGATGTCTAGGACTTTAAAACAACTGAACTTTTTCATGACCTCTCTACAAATGGTTCATGTAATTTTACAGAAACAATATAAAAAAGAGACCTTAAGAGATTATTTCTTGGATGCTACTTGGCTCCACTTAGGAATTTATTCACCCCTCTGAGTTGTTGAGCAAAAAATGATATTCATTCACCTTGAACAAAAGATATGTTGAACTCCACCTGAGCCTTGTGCCCTTGGAGAACAGTCAGAGTTAAGATACTCCCCCAACCACCACACAGCAATCTCTTGTGTTCCAGGAAAAGGCTTATGGCAAAGACATAACCTTTTCTGTATGACTTAGATAAGACTCACTGTCCACTCTTTCTCATGACCCCTATAAGACTTGAGGATAACTCTACTATTTATCTGTGACAAAGCCAAATATATACCTTTCCCTTTTCTCATGAACCTGCTGACAAGGCCAAATAGACCCTCCTACTTCTTATTCTTTGTCTCATGATCGATTAGCTGAAATTAGATTCTTTTCCCCCTGAAACCAGCTGTGCTGGTGCATTTTAGGTGTCAGCCCCGCTGGGCTAAAGGATGCTCATATAGCTGGTAAAACATTATTGCTCTGTGAGGGTGTTTCCAGAAAAGATTAGCGTTTGAATTGGTGAACTGAGTAAAGTGGTGGGTGGGCTGGAAATCACCCAATCCTTTGAGGGCAGAATAGAACAAAAAGGAGAAGGAAGGATGAATTAACTCTCTGCTTGAGTTGAGACATCCATCTCCTGTTCACAGCTCCTGATCCTCAGGCTTTTGGACTCAGATCAACTTTACATCATCAGCCCCTTGGTTCTAAGGTCTTTGGACTCAGTCTGAATTATATCACCAGTTTCCCTGGTTCTCCAACTTGCAGATTGCAGACTTTGGTCTTCTTGGCCTTCATAACTGTGTGAGCCAATTCCTTTAATGAATCTCTTCATGTGTGTGTGTATGTCTGTGTGTCTGTGGACACACACACACACAGACACACACACACACACACAGACACACACACACACACACACACACACACACTTGGTTTTGTTTTTCTTTCTTTTTTTTTTTTTATTTAAAAAAAAATTTTTTTTTTCAACGTTTATTTATTTTTGGGACAGAGAGAGACAGAGCATGAACGGGGGAGGGGCAGAGAGAGAGGGAGACACAGAATCGGAAACAGGCTCCAGGCTCTGAGCCATCAGCCCAGAGCCCCACTTGGGGCTCGAACTCCCGGACCGCGAGATCGTGACCTGGCTGAAGTCGGACGCTTAACCGACTGTGCCACCCAGGCACCCCGGTTTTGTTTTTCTGTAGAGTCCTGACTAATACACTAGCTATCCACAGGGAAATAAAATATTGTTCAGCTAACTGAGTGAGACTTTCCCTGCTTGCAAAACAAGTTTAACTGTAAATCACTCCATCTACAACTTGTTTACTCCTCTTTATGAAACTCTAAGGCAAAACCACCTGCTGAAATACTCTGATCTTTGGATCTGAATGCTCTCTCTTTTGCAATAGCTTGAATAAAATCCATGTTCTTCCCTGTCCAGTTTTTGTCTTTGACAATAGCAAGAGGAATTTTGTAGATTATTTAGGATCTCTATAATCAGTGGACTTAAAGACAGGGAGACCATACTTGGTGGGTCTAACCTAAACAGGGGAGACCTTGAAAAGCACTGCATTTTCTCTAGCTAGCCACAGAAGGGGAGATTAGAGAGACACACTCCGTATGACCTGCAAAAAAGTAGGCATCCATGTCATTAATTGCCTATGGGTATGATATGGCCTGAAACTGCAGGAGGCCTTTAGTTGCTGACAGTAGCCCCAGCTGATACACAGCCAGGCAGTGGGGTCTTCAGTCCTTCGACTATAAGGAACTGAATTGTGCCAACAAAGTGATAGCCTTGGAGAAGTTCCTCAAGCCTCAGACGAGAATTGCAGTCTCACCAACACCCTGATATCACCCTGGAGGCTGACCAGAGATCCCAACCACATCATGTTGGACTTCTGATCTACAGAACTGTGAGTGAATAAATAAATGTTGTTTCAAGCTGCTACACAGCAATAGAGAGTGAACACAACCCCATACAAACCGTTCTGCATCTTCATTGATCTGCACCTTTTTTCCTTTCTCGGTGATTGACACCTCTGTGCTATGATCCCTCCGCTTTCTGCACCCTCATTGACAGATATCTTAATCTATTGATTGCTCATATTGTTACTCTTCCTCTGGTTCATTCCCCTCAACATATAAACATGCTTAAATCTTTCCTATTAAAAAGAACACCTTCGGGGCACCTGGGTGGCTCAGTCGGTTGAGCGTCAGACTTCGGCTCAGGTCATGATCTCACAGTTCCCGAGTTTGGCCCCGCATGTGGCTCTGTGCTGACAGCTCAGATCTTGAAGCCTGCTTCCGATTCTGTGTCTCCCCCTCTCTCTGCCCCTCCCCCACACGCGCTCTGTCTCTCTCTGCCTCTCAAAAATAAAGAAAACTAATTAAAAAATTAAAAAAAAAAAACCCTTCATTTGACCTTATCCTATACTGATCTCTTCTTCCTTTAGCTGTCAACTGATTTGAAAGAATAGTAATTTACACTTGATGTTTCTACTTATTTCTTATTTACTACTGATCTGTTATAGGGGGGCTTTTAAACAAACATACTATCAGAATTGGTCTCAGCAAGGTCACCAGTGACCTCAGTTTTGTTAAATTCAGTATATGACTGTCACATTTGATCTCTTTGTTGTGAGAAATAAGCCCACTGACCCAATCAAAGGAGGGATGTGGAGACTGGGAGCACAGTGAAGTGAAGCTTTAATCAATGTTCTTGCAAGAGCGGGTGTCTGATGGACCGGCACACTCCGGGCAGTCACAGCAGGCAATTTGTCTCCTAGCATGTAAGTCCCTCCCCTGTTCTTCATTGGCTGAGTACTACAGAGGTTACAGCCTTACCAGACATTGCTTATGCCCATGTAATTCAAAAAATAGTCTTATTGGAACAAATGTATATTCCCTGAGGTGTCCCAGAGACTTTCAGTCCCTCCTTCCTCTGTTCTTTGGCACATGCTCATTGCAAAGCCTGCTAAAATAAGCCCGTGAAACCAAGAGGGGAAGAAGAACCAGGAAGTGAAGTGTCTAAGGGTTTGGGATTCCATTATGTGTGTGTGTGGGGGGGGGGGTTGTACATATTTCCAATAGCTTGTAAACTTATTGTTAGAGAGCACAGTTTTTATTTGGTATTTCCAAAAATGAATCATCGCCCTTACTTGTCCCATCTTTTTTGTTGTTGTTGTTGGGGGTGGGGCTGAGTCTCAAGAAGGGGCCCTGGAAGCTCTCTGCTGAGTCAGCTCCAGGTTCAGAGCACAGCCTTGCTGGAGGTCACTCAGTGAGACGGGCAGCTGGAAACACACTTGTGGACCTCATGCTGCTTAGTCAGCATTGATCCAGCCTAAATCCAAGCCAGTTCTAGGCTTGAGTGTCCACTGATCTTTCTCCTCTACACCTCTCATTCTTCTGTCCGGACCCCCTGCTCTAAGAGACCCCAGGCAGCTCAGTGTGGGCATACAGGGGGAACAGAGGTGGGATGGATGGAAGAGATTATTAGTCTCAACCTGCACTATCCAGAGTTTGAGTCCCACATGGGGTGAGCTTGAGCCCCGCTTTGGGTGAGCCTTGCTTCTCTCTCTCTCCTTTTCTCTCTCCCACCTCTGCCCCTCTGGTATCCCCCCCTCTGCCCCTCACTCACTTGCACCACCCCCCTCAAAAGTAAATAAAAAAATAAACAAAACAAATAAACAAACCTGCCCTATCCAATATGACAGCCACTAATCATCTGCAGCTATTTGAATTAACATTAAATCAAATTACAAACCCACTTTCCTCAGTTGCCCTAGCCACATGTAGCTAGTGGCTCTCATATTGGACAGCACAGTCTAGGGCGTTTCTATCCTTGCTGAAGACTCTACAGCCCAGTGCTGCACCCCACTTCCTGATAAAAGTGGGGCCTGAAGGATGACAGGGGCACCTTCTGTGCACTGCCCCACTGCCTCCAGGAACAAATCAACTTAAAGGAGGCATCCATGGGTGATCCCCCGGGGGCCAGGCTAGCTCTACAGTCCACTGCATGAGGCACAAACTTCCATCTCCTCAGAGAGGTCAGGCTGAATTTCCATTTTTTCCAGCTCTTCATGGTCCTGCTTATTCTTGGGTTGGGATAAGCTGCAGACACTTCTTTTCCTTCTCTGATAAGTGTTACTTTATCGATACTCTCCTGCTTTCCATAACACCACTCTCTTGTCTTTTCCCTCATTTCTCTGATGATTCCTTGGCTTCTTCTTAGTCTCCTTTATGGGAGTCCTCTTCCTCTACCCACTCCACGCATTAACAGTGATAGCTCTGATTTTTAGGGTTTTGCACTCCCTTGCTACTGCACCTCACACACACATTTGTGCCCGCACACACCCCACACTCCCACACCCCCTGCACACACATACACTCTCCCTCGATTTAACTGGGATTCACTTCTCACGAACAAGTTGCTGCAATGGCTGGTAAGTGATCTCCTTCTGTTATTGCTCATGTTCTTAATTGTACATACGCCTCCCAGTAGTGGCTGTCCCTGCTCTACAAACATCACACCCCCTTCCAATGCTGCTTCCACCCTTCAGCAGCTAGAAACAGAACTCAGGAGCTCCAGACCCTCCACCCCTTGTTTATTTTTAATTTTTAATTTCTTTATTTCTTTATTTCTTTTTAAAAGTAAGCTCTATGCCCAACATGGGGCTCAAACTCATGACCTTGAGTTCAAGAGTCTCAAGCTCTATACTGAGCTACCATATGTCCCTCCACCTCCTATTTAAATTGGGCAGTTACCATGAGCAAAGTGAGCAAACTGAGGTCTGCAGTGAGGAATGCAATGCCTCTCCCCCGCTTGTTTTATCTGCAGTTAGAGGGAGTGTCTAGTTAGTGTTGCTTGTTGCCTGATGCTTCACTACATTTAGGAAAAATCATTTCTTTTTTTTATATAATTTTTTTAACGTTTATTTATTATTGAGAGACAGAGAGACACAGAACATGAGCAGGGGAGGGACACAGAGAGGGGGAGACACAGAATCCAAAGCAGGCTCCCGGTTCTGAGCTGTCAGCACAGAGCCCAATGCGGGGCTTGAACTCATAAACCGCGAGATCATGACCTGAGCTGAAGTTGGACGCTTAACCGACTGAGCCACCCTGGCTCCCCTAGGAAAAATCATTTCTTGTAGCCTTGTCTCTCTCTAGGACTCAGACTTAAATACCCACAGAGAAAAATGGAAATAGGGTCCATGGATAACCACTGAAATATTCTTGAAATGCTGCTCCCCTCTAATGGCAAAGTTCTTCTCAATTCTTTACTGAGTCAAGTTCATTAAACTAGTTCTTCATCCTTTAGGAAGAATCTGTTCCCAGGAGGCTCCTAAGACCGTGAAGGCAGGTCTCTCCATGATCACATAAGATAAGCCCTAATACTTCTGAACCTCCTCTAAGGGGCGACTAGGGCAAAGTTTCTCAAATGATCCCGGTGATGGACCAATCCTTTCCCTCCCAAATCATCTTGGATTGATACTTTTGGTAAAATACAATAAAAAAGAACTGCCAGAAAAATGTGATAAAAATCAGTCTGATCACGCAATGCCAGACTGCTACAAAATTTCCTAAGTGCTTGTACTCAGTTTCTATACTTCTCTATTTGTAGACCTGTAGTACCCTGTTTGTTTCCCTACACTGGCTTGTGAAGCATTCTGAGTAGCCCTGGTCTGTGGAGAGAAGGGAGACCAAGGTGCAAATGTTGTCTGCCATGTTGAGCTGTATCCTAGTTACTATTTTTTCAGGATTTATTTTTTTCTTCCAGCTTCTGGTGAACTGGGAAGGTGATGACCATCTTTATTTCATTTGAACTCCCTGCTCTCTATTTGTGGGTGCCAAACCTTTTACTTTCTGAATTATTTTTTGATCATAAACGTTCCTCTAAGTCTCCTCTCTCTTTGGCTGATTGCTCCTTAGTAATGTTGACATCTTCACTGGAGAGTGTGAGAGGTATTTTGCAGGGAGTTAAAATGCATTGTCAGCATTTTTTGTAGCAACTCTTGCTAGAGGTTAGGGTTAAACACAAGTTTGAATGTGATTTGTGAATTTCATTTTACTTCAGAAAAATACTACTGTATTCTTGATCTGAAGGATCATCCTTCAGAGCAAGACTTAGCTGACACAGAATGGAAATAGTCCTCTAAGCCGGTGATAAATGCACAGCAGGTGAGCATCGGACTCACTTACATCAGCCTTTTCATCTACACTCCAATGGTTCTCTTTCCTTTTCCAATTTTCTTCAATTCCTTTTTTTTTTTTTAATGTTTATTTATTTTTGAAGGAGAGAAAGACAGAGTGTGTGCGGGGCAGGGGCAGAGAGAGAGGAGGGAGACAGAATCCGAAGCAGGCTCCAAGCTCTGAACTGTGAGCACAGAGTCCAACATGGGGCTGGAACTCAAGACCTGAGCTGAAGTTGGATGCTTAACTGACTGAGCCTCCCAGGCGCCCCTCTCCAACTCTTTATTGGGTAGATGGGCTTAATCTCTAGAGCTCTTTTCCAGGCTCCGGATTTTGAATCATGACCTGAGATTCCCAATTCAGAAGAATTGAGGAGGAGGGAATTATCCGTATAAACGAAGCCATATTCACAATTGTTTTCTTTTACATATAAATCTCTGGGTCATGAACATGAAAGCAATGTTAGACCTGAAGTTTTTTCACTTTTGTTATTCGAAAACACCAACTTTGACTAGAAAGGACACTCAAGAGCAATTTGTGATCATTTTTGAGGAGAAAACAAACAAACAAAACCCCTTCAACACCTCTGGGATCTTTTTCTTTTCTCCCAATACCAAACAGAAATGGATAGATGTCTAATTCTTCCTTTACAACTTGTTTGAAGAGGTTTAAAATGCCAGTTTTAAGAATGCTACCAGTAAAGAAAGGACCAAGGTTATGGACCTCTCCTCTTAATAATAAGCTGTCATATGTTAGGTATGGTCATGTCTCATATTTTTAAAAACAATTCTCTAGATACTTGTGCCCTCTAGATACTGAGTTGAGTAGGAGAGGCTGTCATCCAAAATTGACTAAGAACAAAATAGGACAGGATTGAGTTACTTTGTTTACTAAAGGGAAAAGATTAAACTTTACGGAGTCATATAAAATGCTGAGACATTTTATAGAGTCTACAGAAAACAGAGCTTGCCTTTCAACCTCTCCAACTTCAAATACTTTGCAATGAGGAAATGTCTCCCATGTTTCTTTACTCAGTATCCTACCCACCCCTAACCGTAGGAAATAATTTGAAGGCAGCGGGAATTTTGTCATCCTGACCCAAACTGGCTACATAGAAATACCTTACCTCTTAATACTGTAGTAGACATTGTTATCCAAAGAGACTTCATGTAAAGTTTTTTTTTTCCCCTCCCATATAATTACTAAAGTGAAATTAAAATCTCTTTACTGGTTGCAAAAAAAAACAAACCCTCTTCAATTTTCTCTTGAATTAAAACTTCTCTTGAATTATTATTGTTACAATTATAGTATTTAACTTTGGGTTTGGGGCCTTGGTTTCATTTTTCCCTCCAGCTTTATTCTGATATAATTGACATGTAACATTGTGTAAGCTTAAAGTGGACAATGTGATATTTGCTGTAAATATATATTAAGAAATGGTTACTGAAATAAAGGATTTCTTTTCAATAAGGATGCATGAATGAGCTTGCTGATAAAGAGACGTAGGTAGGGCACCTGGGTGGCTCAGTCAGTTAAGCAGCCGACTTCAGATCAGGTCATGATCTCCTGGTTTCTGAGTTCAAGCCCCGTGTCCAGCTCGTACTGACAGCTCAGATTCAGATTCTGTTTCAGATTCTCTGTCTCCTTCTCTCTCTGCCCCTTCCTGCTTGCACTCTGTCTCTCTCTCTCAAAAATAGATAAACGTTAAAAAATTAAAAAAACAAACCCAAACTATGTTGTTTAAAAAGAGACGATAGCAGTTGGAGAAATTACCCTTTCTTGAATGGAAATGTGAAGAATTTGTAATTTCACATTTTCAACGTGAAGAGACAGTTACTGTCATAATTGGCACTCTTACCGAGTGATTTGTTAAAAAGTCATCGCATTTCTTTTAGAATCAGTTAACTCCTTTCCAAGGGTAATGTCACCAACCCCAATAGGGAAGTTTGGGAGAATTTGAAAAGGTTTATGTAAAGACTGACAAGGTAGAGCAGAATAATTATGCTCACTATTGATCCAAAAGGAAAGCGAAGTTTCGTTTATGACAGGAAAGATGTCCATATCTTACAATTTATATCAAACTTACTGTATAGTTAGATATATTATGACATTGAAAGAAAGCATACATATCCTGATTTCACCTGGCAAAAGTCCGAGGTTGGTAGGGTAAAAGAGTTGGTTCCTCCAGCCTTAGGACAATGCAGTTCGTGGTTGAGTCGGGTGGTGAGCTGAGCACACACTGCCCTCTGGTGGCGCTCGCCCGAGTTTGCCCAGCCTCCAGAGTCGCCCTCAGTAGAGACCCGCGCATCTCTGCCTGTACAACACTCCTGGATCTTCAGAGAGCTTGCAGAATGGCTCTGCAAAGGCCTTCTTTTCAAAATTAAACATACATTTAAGAATATGGCAAAAATAAGAGAGAAATCTTAATTGTACCTAAGATTTCTAAGATGGCTTTTTGTGACATTTGAGAAATGACTAGTGCTTTAAAAAAAAAAACTTTTTTTTACATTTATTTATTTTTTCAGAGACAGAGAGAGACAGAGCACAAGTGGGGGAGGGGCAGAGAGAGAATGAGACACAGAATCCGAAGCAGGACCTAGGCTCTGAGCTGTCAGCACAGAACCTGACCTGGGGCTCAAACCCACAAACTGTGAGATCATGACCTGAGCCGAATTCTGATGCTTACTTTACCGTCTGAGCCACGCAGGCACCCTGAGAAATGACTAGTGCTTTTTAACTGAGGAGTTCTGTTTAGAATATAAAAGAATTACCACGTTCCATAGAAGTCAAATACTACTTTAAATAAATGCTCATACTGTTTTGATGTGAATTCTAACTTTATTGAATTCCATGCCCTCTCCACCATGGGGTCGATTTTATACCTTTGTCCAAATGACATAGAACCCTCTGTTGTCACAAGAGGGCAAATGGCAGCATTCATCAGGGAAGTTGCCCAGAGGCACCCAGCTCTTTTCTTATATGGTAGAATTATGGGAAAAAGATCTCTGAACTAGGCAATGTTACATCTGTGTAACATTGGATAAAGCACTTAGGTCCTAATTTTTTTAAAGAAATGTATAAAAAGGGGTGTGTGTGTGTGTGCGCACACATGACAGAGAGAGAGAGAGAGAAAGAGAGAGAACTGATTACAGATGAAAAGACTTAGGATATGCTAGAAGCCTATATAAAACTCAAGCTAATTATATAAGTATAATTAGGACAAACAGGTTTACGGATCAAACTGAGTAATAATTCTATAAGCATAAATTTAGCATAAATAAGAACAAAGAGTACTTCACACAGTAGATGGTCTCAAAAACCTTAAGTGGTAAAGCACAAAATGTAAGTTCAATTGCAATTGAAAGAATACAAGGGCTCTGTAAAGGTTTTTATGGCAGAGGTGGGGAGACTTTTTTTTGATCTCTAACCTACAGAAAGAAAAGTGCATAAATTTTAAGTGTGCAGCAAGAATTGTTAAGTGTGTAGCTCAAGTACAACTGTGACCCTTGTACAACAAAGGGGTTAGGATGCCAATCCCTTGTGCAGTTAAAAAGCTGCATATGACTTTTTGACTCCCCCAAATATATATTTTTTAATTTTTAAATGTTAGTTTTGAGAGAGAGAGAGAGAGAGAGAGAGAGAGAGAGAGAGAGAGAGAGAGAATGCAGGGCAGGGGAGGGGCAGGGGGGTGGGCAGGGCAGAGAATCTGAAGTGGGTTGTTTGCTGACAGCAGAGAGCCTGAGTGGGGCTTAAACCCACAAACCATGAGAACATGACCTGAGCTGAAGTTGGACACTCAACCAGCTGAGTCACCCAGGGCCCCCATGATTCCCTAAAATCTTAACTACTAATAGCCTCCTGTTGATGGGAAGCCTTACTGATAACATAAATAGTTAACACATATTTTGTATGTTATATATGTTATCTACAGTATTCTTACAATAAAGTAAACTAGAGGAAAGAAAATGTTATTAAGAAATAATAAGAGAAGGGGCTCCTGGGTGGCTCAGTCAGCTAAGTGTCTGACTTTGGCTCAGGTCATAATCTTAGGGCTCCTGAGTTCAAGCCCTGCTGTGGGCTCTGCACTGACAGTGTGGAGCTTGTTTGGGATTCTCTCTCTCTCTGCCTCTCTCTTTGCTCCTCCCCTGCATGCACTCTCTTTCTCTCTCAAAAATATATAAACTTTAGAAAAAAAAAGAGAAATACATTTAAAGTACTGTACTTAAAAAAAATCCATGTATAAGTGGACATGTGTCTTTAAAATTTAATGTGTTAAATACATTTTAAAAATTTAAATATAAAATTAATTATAAAATTTGTTCTTATTTCAACCAAGCCATAAAATTTGCAATGAATTTAAACAATATGAACTTTGACTTCTTGTTTTCCCAAGATCAAGCTTTGGAAAGTCGAGAGAAAAAATAATTTGGAGAAACCACTGATTAAAATAAGTGAATAGATTATTGTACACCTCTGCTCATATCTAGGAGACAATGAGCTCACTTTATACCTGAGAAATGATAGAATGTACTTTGTCCAGTAGTTGCTAGCCTTGGTTCCTGATGACCATGGAATCAGTGTATTAGCTTTGGATTGCACACCTCTGCACCTCAATCTCATGTAGGGCACTGTCATTTGGGTTCTGTCACATGCCATCAATCTTTTTTTTTTTTTTTTTTTTTTTGAGAGAGAGCATGAGCATGAATGGGAGAGGGGGAGAGGGAGAGGGAGACAGAGAATCTTATGCAGGTTCCATGCCCAGCATGGAGGCTGACTCGGGGCTCAATCCCATGACCCTGCGATCATGACCTGAGCTGAAATCAAGAGTCAAATGTTTAACCCACTGAGCCACCCCAATGCCCCACATGCTGTCATACTTAATCCTGATATACCATGGGTTGCCTTCATGAATCTTTACTTTTCTATAGGGTAGGTATTACTGTTATTCTTTTTTTAAAGAATAAAAGAATTAAAAAAAATATATAATATGTATATTATATATATATTTATTTATGTATTTAATTTTATATTTATTTTTAATTTCATTTATGTATTTATTTTATTTTATTTTATTTTTTGAGAGAGGGTTCGCTGGGAGGTGCACAGAGAAAGGGAGAGAGAGAATCCCAAGCAGGCTCCACAACATCAGCACAGAGCCCAATGTGGGGCTCAAACTCACGAACCGTGAAATCATGACGTGAGCAGAAACCAAGAGTCGGATGCTTAACTGACTAAGCCACCCAAGCACCAAGTATTACCATCATTCTTTGTTTACAGTTGAAGAAACAAAGGCTCAGAGAGGCAAGTAATCAGCTTTGGAAAGAGCAAAGTGTCATTGCACCAAGACTGGAAAGAGATTGGGCCAGATTGTAGAGGATCCCAAATGTCCTCTGAGCAGTGATGGGTTATAATCAGTGTTCAAGAGATTTTCCTCATAATTCTATGAGAGTCAAAGTAAGTTGTGATCAACAAAGAAATTATTATATTAGTCTGAGCATAAGACAAGAGTGCAAACAGAAAGAGGGGAATAGATGAGAATCGAGTCAGGTAAACGTGAGACTTTTGTGAACTATCGAAGGTGATGTGGAGTTAAGATGAGTCATTTTTGGAGCACTTTTATGTTACAATAAAAGGTGTCTAATAAGACTTGTGCTTAGTTTTGCACTTTCAAAAATCATTAATTACCATAAATGTTAACATTGAACATCTGCAGAGTTAAGTGCCATATTTGTTGGTAAACTTCCATAGATATAGCCTGCTTCCTTTAGTATTCTTCATGCCTGAGAGTGAATTCTAACTTCTTACCAAAATTTTCATGTAGCAACTTTGACAGTTGGCCATCTCTTAACCATTCTTATCCTTATTGTCTTTTTTCTGCCTCACCTATATTTGCAAATGTATCCAAGTTGTGTAACGTAACCAATGCTTGGCACTTGGGGTCTGAATATTTAGCCAGAAATAGATCAGTTACCTTATTAAGGCAGATGACTGCAGATACAGCATTTTGATCGGGTGATAAGGGATTATGTCCAGACCTAAATAGAGCAAGATCTAATGATTTCTATAATCAGGTGGCAACTGATAATAGCCATGCTTGATCTATGGATGGATGATGGCAAGAACTGTGAAACCTTCAATTTTGAGGATCTTTGGGAGTTGTAGTAGGAAGACTAATGGTGGAGTCTTGGTTCAGTAATTTATGTGTTGTGTGACTTAGGGCATGACTCTTTTTTTTTTTTAATGTTTATTTATTTGAGAGAGAGTGAGCAAGTGGCAGAAGGGCAGAGGGAAAGTGACAGAGAGAAGCTCAAGCAGGCTCTGCGCTGCGGGGTCAATCTCACGAACAGTGAGATCATGAACTGAGCCAAAACCAAAAGTCAGATGCTTAACCAACTGAATCACCCAGGCGCCCCAAGTCTGAATTTGTTATTCCAACTAATTGGCTGTTAAGTTGAACCAAAATGGATTATGTACATAATAGCAACAAAAAACATAAAAATCAGTAAGAATTTCAGCAAGCTAAAAAATTTTTTTGGATGTTGTTAGATGAGATTAAATACTGTAAATGCCAGTTCTAATCTCATTAACTTACAGTGTGAGTATACGTTTAGTAAAAATAGTAAGAGAATACTTTTCAGATATGTAGAAATACTTAAGAAGAACAAAGGAGGGTACATAAAACAGGATTCTAAGAAAGGAGAGTAGGGGATTGGCAAGAAATAACTCTAAAAATATTAAAACAAAATATTATAATAGTTAAATGAGTGAACGGCACAAATAATTTCAATAGTATATCCCAGAAATTAAATAATTGAAAAAAGGAATCACTACCAGTCATATTCAATTCATGAGTTTGGAATATAACAATTTGGAAAAAACCCAAGTAATGTCTCACCTCATTACTGGACACTGCTATAAAACACTAAATATTAAATCAGAAGAAAAAGCTTATTAAATTATTAAATGAAGTTGATTAAATTTTGAAGACATTGAAGAGTTCACAAAGATAAACATGAAAAGACTTGATTAAAGAAAAATCAAATGCTTTTTGTAAGTTAAACAAAATACTTCTAACCAAAAAAAAAAAAAAAACCCAAGGAAAATATTAAGAAAAAACTGTAGCCAAAATGATAAAGTATCAGTATTCCTTAATAGTTCAAGGCTAATACAAATGGAAAAAAACCCAAACTAAACAATGTGCTTCAGTTTATTATTTTGGCACATTGATCAGTTTGACAAATTCATTCATAAAAACTGTTTGATAGAAGTTTGGATTTCTATATTATTTTTTATCTGAAGATAAAGAGATATATCTGCAGGAAAAATGAAGTAATTAAGGCAAAGACTAAATGGATCAACTTTGGTCACTAGATGTTATTCTTTTAAAAAAAATTTTTAATGTTTATTTATTTTTGAGAGAGACAGAGACAGAGCATGAGCAGGGCTGAAACAGAGAGAGGGAGACACAGAATCCGAAGCAGGCTCCAGGCTCTGAGCTGTCAGCACAGAGCCTGATGTGGGCTCAAACTCTTATGACCTGAGCCAAAGTCAAGACGCTTAACTGACTGAGTCACCCCAGGCACCCCACTAGGTGTTATTCTTATAATTAAAAGTGAAACAATCTTTCTGGCCACTGCAGGAAGCACACATCTACATTATATCAATCCTAGCCTATGGTATTTGCCTTTTAGCAAATTGATGAAAGGTAAATAAAAAGTTCATGGTAGAGTAAAAGGTGTCAAGAAGTACCAGGAAAGTGTATAGTTGCTAACCAATCTAATTATATATCAAGAATATGTTTTGGGGTGCCTGGGTGTCTCAGTTGGTTAAGCGCCTGACTTCAGCTCAGGTCATGATCTCACAGTTTGTGAGTTCGAGCCCCACATCACACTCTGTGCTGACAGCTCAGAGCCTGGAGCCTGCTTCAGATTCTGTGTCTCCCTCTCCCTGCGTATGCTCTGTCTCTTAGAAGTAAGTAAAACAAAATTTTAAAATAAGTATGCTTTGCTCCTAATTTCAACTTGGCTAATTAAATACATTGCCAAACAGCCTAAAATTCTTCTTTTTCTTTCTGCCCTCATACATCCTGCAAAAAATAAACACCCAAAAATAAATACCCCAAATAAGCAAGCCCTGAATAAATGGTAGTGGCATCAAAAGATCAGTTAACTGGTAAATAATGGAATGAAAGCAAAATATAGTCCTTTAGAAAATATTTTTATTTTCTTGGCACACAGACATAAAAATGACATTTCTTACTAGATGTAGCAGTTGAAGACATATCAGAAATGGATTACAATTCACATAGGTTTTATTGTCCACAGATACGATGACAGGTCTAATGTTTCCTCAACTATCCTTGAAACATTAAATTATCACAGCATACTGGTTCTACTGGCAAACTTACTTCTCATGTTAAAGAGTAAGATTGATCTGGATTAGTGAGGAACCAAGGCATAGAACCATTGCCGAAACATAATATAATGGTACATCATCCAACATCATTCAGGAATGAAGCATTCTATTTAGATGTTCTTTAGTGAAATGACATTTATGCCTCTAAAGTCTAAAACCATTATTTTAACTACCTTTGATAAAATAATGTCTAACATGCCTTCTTAAACTTTAAAAAAGATCATGCAGGTTATCACAATGTTCTTTCCCTAATATTCCTTATTGGAATATCAACCACTTAATTTTCTAGTACAACATGATATCCTTAAAAATTACTGAGGTGGGGAATTGCCTTACAACCCAGTATGGTTATGTTTTAGAAGTTCTCAACTTGTTTATCTATCTATCTATCTATCTATCTATCTATCTATCTATCTATCTATCTACCTATCCATCCATCCATCCATCCATCCATCCATCCATCCATTCATCCTATTTAATTGTCAACTATTACTTCTTGCTTTTATTAAATACATTGGTTTTCAGTTATTTTTCTTACTATCTTTAATATAGAAGTTAAAGTAGAGCAACATAACTGCATCAACCTTTGATAACTAATGGTTTTCTCTCTCAAGGAATGTCATTCCTTTTAACTGCAAAGCTTAGAGAAAGTTATATATTGAGCAATGAAGAAGGAAGGGAAACTTGGAAATGAATGTATTTATAGACAGTGATCAGATTAATATCACAACTCTCCTTAAATTTCTAGGATTTAATCTGCTTTAGGTTGGGAAACCAAAAAAGCAAGCTAGTTAAAACTATTTCTTTTTATTTTAATTTTTAATGTTTATTTATTTTTGAGAGAGATAGAGAGACAGAGTGTGAGCAGGGGAGGGGCAGAGAGAGTGGGAGACACAGAATCCCAAGCAGGCTCCAGGCTCTGAGCTGTCAGCATGGAGTCGGACATGGAGCTTGAACTCCACAAACCGCGAGATCATGACCTGAGCTGAAGTCGGATGTTCAACCAACTGAGCCACCCAGGCGCCCCTAGTTAAAACTATTTCTAAAGTACAGTCCATTTTGAGGAAGACTGTGCAGTATACATTAAGCTACATGAGCTTTTAAGCATAGGTATTTGATATCTTCTGTATTCATAGATTTTTACTACCTAAAAGTTTTAGTTTACTTTCTTTTCTTATTTTTATTTCTTAATCATACTTAAGATGGTTGGGTATGTTATCTTTAACTGAGAAAAGTATTACTGTACCATTATTTTATTAGCTATAAATATACCACTGAATAATATTAAATAGTGATGAAAGGATTTTTGCAACTATTTTCTTTCAACTAAAAGTATAATGATCTGATTTAAGTGTTTTCTTGAGGCAAAAATAGTAAACAATAAAAAAAATCCATCTAGAGAATAAGTATTATTAAAAAATATTAACTCATATAAATGTTAAAAACCTTTTTTCCTTTTATGACTTTTTGGATTTAAGGTCATGAAAAACTTTTCAAATGATTCTATTGAATTCAAGAGAACTACTAAATTCATATCTGTATTTTTATTATACCAAGATTTTTCTCAGTGCTAAACTTGTCAATGTAGGTTTTAGTTAATAGGAAACTAGTATCTGCTATGATCTATCAATACACTTTTGCACACAAACTAAAAATAATTGTTAAGTTTTAGAAAATTAATATAGCATGTTTTTCTTTAAAGTTCTCATAAATATGCCCAACAATGTGCATTTCGAGAATGTGAACCATCTCATAGTAGGAAACTCGTACTCAAGATTAATTTTACAAAACTATTTTTAGGAAATAAATTCTTAAATGCTTGTGTTTTTTCATATATCCTATGCATCATTAACATAAGCAAATTATGGCATTCATTATATTAAAAACATATTAGTATTCTAGTGAAAAAAAACCACACAGTGAACATCTGTGTTCTGAACATCCTTTCTGAACATAACAGTGTAGGTAGACAATTCCATGAGTCAATATTCAGTTAATATTTATCGAATGCAGTGTAGAAGGTGCTAGGAATAATATAGTAAAAGGTGAGAACATTAGTTAACCACAGCATAATCAATATGTATTATTACTGAAGAAAATATATACCACAATTTGAAGATACTTTTCCATTTCTTTCATTATTACATTCTAATACTTCATTTTCACTTATGTACAAGTGGAAGATTACATGACTTTTCTGTTTCAAACTCTGGATTTCAAACTCTTATTTCTAGGCAATTAAGGAATACTTCATGAATTCAAAAGAACATCCCATTGGTAATGATAGTTTTTCTTCCTGATTCAAATCAAAAGCTACCTCTCTGTACATTAAAAACAAAACAAAAGAAAGGAAAAAGACAAATCACTGTTTTTAAAGTCTTACCTAATTGGGCATCATTATTATATAAATTAGATTTTTAAAATAACTTCAGCCTATGCATATAAACCCTTTATATTATATTTGATCTTGCATTCAATAATACAAGTAATTGCATACTTCATACATATCCATGAATCAGCTATAAGTCATAAAGCGTTTCGAGAATAGTAGCAATTGACCAGGCTTGAGTTTCACAGCTGAAAGGACAGTATTGGCCATTCTCATTGGTCAGTTCAGGAAGTCCTTTCCAAGGGGATCTTAAAGAAAGAAAAGACATTTTATGAGATACAATCTAACACATCTTGTCTGGATTAACAAAATAGGCAATAACTTGGTGGTTTTCCTTGCTAGTACAGAAAAACAATCATATATAGTCATTTGCTACAAAATAAAACAGGATATTCTAAAGATCTATGTATAAAGAATTTAGATTAAAATTATTCTTTGATATTCAGTGTTTGGGATTTAAGACCTTCAAACACAAAGGATTCCTTTTATGTATTAAAAACAGGGGGTGCCTGGGTGGCTCAGTTGGTTGAGTGCCTGACTTCGGCTCAGGTCATGATCTCATGGTTGGTGAGTTTGAGCCCCATATGGGGCTCATTGCTGTCAGTGCAGAGCCTGCTTCAGATCCTCTGTACCCCTGCTCTCAGCCCCTTTCCCCCCCCACCTCTCAAAAATAAACATTAAAAAAAGAAAACAGAAGAAACTATCATTCTAAGCATATACAGAGTGACAAATATCCTCTCAGGTCTAATTTTAGTACTTTCAAATTAAGTTTATGAAATTCAAATTGTAATTATGTAGATTTTGACAAAATTATAAAACTAATATAGAATAATGAAGAAACGCTGAGAGCTATGACTAGGAAAATAGTGCCAATTAAAAACAAATCTGGTGGCACCTGGGTGGCTCAGTCAGTTGAGCATCCAATTCTTGAGTTTGGCTCAGGTCATGATGCCAGAGTTGTGGGATCGAGCCCTGCATCTGGCTTGCACTGAGCAAGGAGCCCGCTTAAGACTGATTCTCTCTCTCCCTCTGCCCCTCTCCCCTGCTTGCATTCTCTCTCTCTCTCAAAAAAAAAAAAAAAAAAAAACCAATATGAATTTCTATACTAATCTCTCATTCTACTGAATAATACAGTTAGTATTTATTATGTTTTAATACTAAGTGACTTATGTACATTATCTCATTTAATGCTCACAGCAACCCTGAAAGGCAAGAACCATAATCATCCGTATTCACAGAGCAGGTAAGAGGTTTAGAGAGGTAAACTAATTATCAGGTCTTATTATCAGAACACAGTATTGTTTCCATATCAAGTTTCTTCTTCTTTTTTCTTTTTTTAACTTTATTTATTTATTTAAGTAACCTCTACACCCAACATGGGGCTTGAACTTACAACCTTGAGATCAAGAGCTGCATGGTCTTGGAACTGAGCCAGCCAGGTGCCCCTCAAATTTATTCTCTTTTAAACAAATGTTTATTTATTTATTGATCGAGAGAGAGAGTGAGAGAAGCAGAGAGGAAAGAGAAAATCCCAAGCAGGCTGCAGCTGTCAGCTCAGAGCCCAACGACGGGGCTTGATCTCATGAACTGTGAGATCATGAACTGAGCAGAAATCAAGACTCAGATGCTCAACTAACTAAGCCACCCAGGTATCCCTCAGTTTTATTCTTAATTTTAGTGTAATCTCTTAAACATGAAACATAAAGTTAAAAAATCCAGAATTCTGTATTGTTTCATTTTTAAAGTTGGGTTATGGGAATGTGTTTGTTTCACCATTATAACATTGTAACTCATGGCTGTGTGAAGAGTGTATGTTACATTATACTCTTCTGTAGGCATTAAATTTTTCATAAGTATGGAAACATAATTCCCTTAAGTAAATATGGAGACAGTTTGGATAATAACTAATAATAATAACACCAGCTATGTACCATATTTAAAAAGCCATCACAGAGAAGTACAAAATATAGAAACTTGCTTCCAAGTGTTCAAGTTTCTTCCGAGTAAAATGCCAAATTACTTAAGTTAGGTACCAGGGTATCTGTAATAGGCTGAACTGTGTCCTCCTCAAAATTCATATGTTGAAGTCCCAACCCTCAGTACCTTAGAATGTAAACTTATTTGGACATGGGGTTCTTACAGATGTAATTGGTTAAGATGAGGTCACACTGGAATAGGATGGGCCCCCAATCCAATTTGACTGGTGTCCTTAGAGAAATTTGGACCAAGCGATGCACACAGAGAGAAAGTCATGTGAAGATTGGAGTTATGCTACCACAAGCCAAGGAATTACCAGAAGCTGGGAAAGAGGGCTGGGAGAGATCCTTCCCTAGCATCTTCAGAGGGAGCATGGCCCTAGTAACACCTTGATTTCAAACTTCTGGCCTCTAGAACTGTGAGGCAATAAAGTTCCTTATTTAAGCTTTTCACTTTGTAGTGCTTTGTCATGGCAGACTCAGCAAACTAATACAGTATTGAAATTAAACAAAACAAGCTAATAGAACCAATAATATACTGCTCACAATTGTTATGTGGAACCAGAACATGGAACATATACATACTGGTATAAAGAAGTCTTCTTTTCCTTCCTTTCTGAAAGAAATTCATTCCTCAAGTCATTAGGTGGGACAAAGGAGGTCAGTGACCACAACTGGGGGGGAGAGGACATAAGGGTAGCAGGAACAGCACAGGGTGGGATGCCAGAGCCTGAAGGGTATGAAGAAGTTCATACCAAGGGTGGGAATGGCCCAGAGCCCAGATGGTGCAAGAGGGGGCATCCGCACATAAGTGTGGTCTAGTGTGGGACTGTCAGGCCCAAAAAGGACAAAAGGTCACCTATGTCTTGGGGCAAGCAGGGTGAGCCGAGTCCCCATGGTAGTGGATAGCACAGTGTGGAGAGTAGGTTACTCATGGCCCCAAGATCAAGAGTCGCATGCTCTTCTGACTCAGCCGGCTGGGTGCCCCTGGATAGCATAAGGTTTTTTATGAAAAGAAGAAAGCAACAATTTCAAATATTATAGGAATGTCAAAGAAGGGAACTGAAAGGAAGTCATGGGATCTGGGAACCTGAAAGAATCTTGTTGAGTGGCTTCACCAGAGTGGTGAGGGCAAAACAAAAGCCAGACTGAAGGTGGAAAGGGGTCAGAAAGCAAAAGGATTGAGGCTGCTCCTATAGGAAGTGAGCTGAAAAGAAAACAGAATGATAGGACAGGGCTAGAGGCAGGAACAGTATGAAAGCACTTTATTTTAGGATGGGCTGATCTTTCTAGATTAAGAAGGAAGGATCAAGTGGAATACCAAGAAAGGATAATTACTGGAGCAAAGTCAGGACACAGGTGGGAGGGATGGGATCACAGGTAAAGTAGAAAAGTGATCCCTGCAGTGTAAGATACTCTTACTTTTCATGGACAAAAGGGGAAAAAAAAGAGAAAATAGATGCAAACAATGAGAAATACTGTGGCAACAATGAGAAATACTGTGGCAATAACTGGGGCAACAAAGGATAGAATTATAAGAATGTTCACATCACACAGATTCAGTCTCAGTTTCTAGATGAGGTACAAGAATTCTGGCAGGATTGGGTTTTCTGTGACTACATCCAAGCTAATAAAAACAAACTGAAAAAAAAAAGAAAGCTTGACACGACATTCATGGTGATGATGGAAGTCCCTCATGCTCTTGTAATAAAGGAGAGAACATTAATGTTGTTTATGCATAATAATTCTGAGCAATAAGCTGTATATATACAGCCATACCTTGTTTTACTGAGCTTTGCTTTACCGCACTTTGTAGACGCTATTTTTTACAAATTGAAGGTTTGTGGCAACCCAGCATCAAGCAAGTCTACTGGCACCATTTTTTCCAACAGCATTTGCTCACTTGGTATCTGTGTAACATTTCGGTATGTCACACAATATTTCAAACTTATTCATTATTCTTGTATTTGTTATGGTGATCTGTGGTCAGTGATTATGACTTGCTGAAAGCTCAGATGATAATCAGCATATTTTAGCAATAAAATATTAAATTTTTTTAACGTTTATTTTTGAGAGTGAGAGAGAGTGGGGGAGGGGCAGAGAGGGAAAGACAGAATCTGAAGCAGGCTCCAGGCTTTGAGTTGTCAGCACAGAGCCTGACACGGGGCTCAAACTCACGAACCGAACTGCGAGATCAGGACTTGAGCCGAAGTCAGATGCTTAACTGACTGAGCCACCCAGGCACCCCAGCAATAAATTTTTAAAAAAATTTTTTTTAAGGTTTATTCATTTCTCAGAGACAGAGAGACAGAGTGTGAGTGAGGGAGGGGCAGAGAGAGACAGAGGGAGACACAGAATCTGAAACACGCTTCAGGCTCTGAGCTGTCAGCACAGATTCCGATGCAGGGCTTGAACTCATGGACTGCAAGATCATGACCTGAGCTGAAGTTGGACGCTTAACCGACTGAGCCACCCAGGTGCCCCAATAAAATATTTTTAACTTAAGGTATGTACATTGTTTTTTTTAGACATTATGTTATTGCATATTTAATGACTACTGTACAGTATAAATGTAACTTTGACATTCACTGGGAAACCAAAAAATTCATTTGACTTCCTTTATTGTGATTTTTGCTTTATTGAGGTGGTCTGGAACTGAACCCACACCATCTCTGAGGCATACCTGTATTTAGGTTTAATCTAGAATTTGGGAAATTAAGCTAGCTTTCAACTATCTTTGTATCATCTTATAAAGACACATAACTCTGACACTATTTATCTCCAATAATTCGGACAAAGGAGGTGACAAATGGGTTTGAGATAACAGTCAAAAGACCAACCTTGATACTTTAATTATAATAAGTATAATAAGTATAATAAATATAAAAACATGTTTACTTATTTATCAAGAGAGACAGAAGGAGGGGCAGAGAGAGAAGGAGAGGCAGAGAAAGAGGGAAGAGAGAATCTGTCAGTGCAGAGCCTGACACGGGGCTCGATCCCATGAACCATGAGAGCATGACCTGAGCCAAAATCAAGAGTCAAATGCTTAACCAACTGAGCCACCCAGGTGCCCCTATAATAAAGCATTTCTGAAAATTATTTATTGATATATCTTTATTTTTTAATTTTAAGTTATTCTGATTTTATTTATTTTTTCAAATTATTCTAAATTTAAAAAGTTTTAACATACAGTGTTACATTAGTTTCAGGTGTACAACATAATGACCCAGAAATTCTATACATTTCTTGGGTGCTCATGAGGATAAGTGTACTCTAATTCTCTTTATCTATTTCACCCATCCCTCTACCTACCTCCCCTCTGGCAACCACATAAATCTTTAAATCAGCTAACTCAAAATGCCCAGGCTGAGAACTTTTAGTTTTTTTTATTTATTCTGTTCTAACCATACCCAAAAATATCCATGAAATTTAAAAAATCAGACTATTTGACATGTATAAATCACACAATATCAAGTCTTCAAATCAAAATAAATAACAACCTAAAATAATTAAAAGAAGGTGAAATTACATCATTGAATTTGTCATGTTAAATAAGAGTAAAGCTTTCAGATTTCATTGGGGTACCTAGAGTATACAGAAACTAATTCTAGGAGCTGTTTTTTTTTACCTAATATCTAATAAATTGACTAAATACTGTTATGGGAATTACATGCTGCCCAACAGCTTACCTCTCAAGATGAACATAATGCCGGGAAAGAACATTTTTAACCAAAAACACAGTCTTTGCATTAGCCTCTGGACCCATCAATTTGGAAAAATATAATTTTGCACGAAGAAAATAGCCAACTGGCCATAGCCACTCCTAAAAAAGATGATTTAAAAGTAAAGGAAAAAAAAAAAAGAGCTGTGAATATTTATAAAGTTATTTGAAAAATAACTTAAGCTGAAAATTCTGAAAAGAGAAATGAAATTCTTACAGGTCCTTGGTGATAATTGAAACCTTTAGCAAGATTGTAGTTGTCATTGTCTAAAGCGTTGTCATAAATACCACAGTAAACCATATCACTGCAAAATTATTGAAATTTAGGTTAGAAAAAGATCAGACATTACATAAGAAAGATTTTTCAATAGCAGAGGTAAAAGAAATAATCAAGTTATTTTGTCTTCCAAATCTATTAACCTTAGATTAGTATATACTGGGCTCAGAATGTCTTTTTTTTACAACTCATTTTAAAAGATTTATTTGTTTGTTTATTTATTTATTTTTAAGTAAACTCTCTGCTCACCATGGGGCTTGAACTCACAACCCCAAGATCAAGAGTCACATTCTCTACTGATTAAGCCCAGCCAGGCACCCCCAGAACACTTTAATACTGTGTGAGGGAATGATTAACAAATACTTACTGGCTAATACAAAAAAATATAAAGTATTCAGGTATCTTGCCTTCAAGGAGTTAGTCTAACACTAAATATTGGTTAAATTCAATTATTTCACTAAGCTTCTAATACACTTATTATAATTAAAATATATACAAAATAAATTAACAAACATTAAAAAGATTTTATTAAATATAATATAAATATTATATATTGGAAAGATTGTTTTTAAAAAATTTTTTTAACAATTATTTATTTTTGAGGGGGGTGGATAGAGCATGAGTGGGGTAGGGGCAGAAAGGGAGGGAGACACAAAATCCGAACGAGGTTCCAAGCTCTGAGCTGTCAGCACGGAGCCCAATGTGGGGCTCGAACTCACACTTAACCGATGAGCCACCCAGGTACCCTGGAAAGATTGTTTTTTAAACTTCTCCAGTAAGTTAAAGTAATTAAAATTAGTACATTATCATTACAAATAGTAATTAAAATTAGTACATTAAAAGTACTAATTAAAAAGTAATTAAATTTAGTACATTATCATTACAAATAGTAACCAAATGGACACAGAAAATTTATACACAGTTATAAACTAAACAAAGTATTACAAGCTTATTGTGACAAATACAAGATAGTTATCTATACTCAGTTTAATTATTACTTTTCTTTTTTTTTTCTTTTAGTGAGAGACAGAACTTGCCACCTGAGTAAGCTTATTTATTTATTTACTTATTTCAAATGAGTAGGCTTTAACTGTGGGTTTTAGTCTTGATCATTGGTTTCTAACACGTCTGAAAATGTGGAGAACACTTCAGAATATGGATAAGCATACACACAAAAAGTCTGCATCTCAAGATTGAAATGAGTACATAGTAAATTAGGAAAATTCTACAAAGGTGAGGGTATTATATAGAAATGGAACTCTGTCACCTATTGATATAGAAAGCAAATTAATTTTGGGCATCAGACTTTAAAGGAAAATCACAGAAGACAAACAGGGAGGCCATTAGAAACTCAAGAAGAAACAAAAGTTGGAAAAGAAATGTAAAATGGCATAAACACATAATCATAAAGTAAAAACAAAATCGGTTATTGGTTAAAATAAAAATAGTGGGGTAATTACACAGAAAGGATGGAAATGGTTGGTGGTGAGGATAGAGTTAAGTCCTCATCTGTTAACACAAGAAATAACCAAATAGTGTCTAATATTTAAAAAAAAAATCAAGAAACAGGGGCACCTGGGTGGCTCAGTCAGTTAAGCATCCGACTTTGGCTCAGGTCATGATCTTAGAGTTTGTGAGTTCAAGCCCCGTGTTGGGCTCTGTGCTGACAGCTCAGAGCCTGGAGCCTGTTTCAGATGCTGTGTATCTCCATCTCTTGGCCTCTCCCCTGCTCATGTTCTGTGTCTTTCAATAATAAATAAATGTTAAAAAAAATTTTTTTTTAAATAAAAAAATCAAGAAACAACTGCATACACACATTACTTAGTAATATGGGAGCAGGGATGCCTGGGTGGCTCAGTCGGTTGAATGTCTGACTCCTGATTTCGGCTCAGGTCATGATTTTGCATTTTGTGAGATCGAGCCCCGAGTTGGGCTCTGTGCTGACAATGCAGAGCCTGCTTGGGATTCTCTCTCTCTGCCCCTCCACCACTCACACTTGCTCTCTCTCTCTCAAAATAAATAAACTAATCAAAAATTAAAAAAAAAAAGAAATATGGAAGGAACTGCTAGGGGTAATAACTTGGAAAATTTTAAAGGCTGTCTTTGAGGAGACAATATGTCTATACTTCCAATGTTCACAATAATCATGTATTACTTTTACAATCAGAAAAAGTAAACATTAGGAAATATTCATGACATATTAGTTTTATAAACATAAAACTTATTGATTATTAAATATAGGACAAGCATGTGAACACTGATGTTTAATGAAGATACAGATGGTGTTCTTAAAAACTCAGTTTGAATACAATTTTAGAGTTTACTGACAAGCAAAAAAATTATGGTTGATGCAATATAAACATCAACAACAACATTCTTTTTTTTTTTTTTTTTTTTAACGTTTTTTTATTTTTGAGAGAGACAGAGACAGAATGCAAGTGGGTTGGGACAGAGAGAGGGCGGCACAGAATCCAAAGCGGGCTCCAGGCTCCGGGCTGTCAGCACAGAGCCTGACGCAGGGGTCGAATTCACAAGCTGTGAGATCATGACCTGAGCGGAAGTCGGATGCTCAACTGACTGAGCCACCCAGGCGCCCCAACAACAACATTCTTAATACTTACACTCCAACGTACTTGGGGTTCCAAAGTTTTCATGCCAAGATTAAATATAAATATAATTATATATTAAATATAATATGAATAATATTCTTAATATTTATACTCCAACTTACTCTGGATCCAAAGTTTTCATGCCAAGGGGACCAAGCAATTTTTTTTCTGCAATCTCCAAAGCTTTCCATGCTTTTTCTGCAGTAAAGAGCTCAGGAGCCTAATGAATATCAAAAGTGAATATTCAAACTTTTTAAGATCACAAAAGAATTAGTTTCCACCCACAGTGGAACATAAACTATTCATAAACTCAGAAATGAAAACGGTTTAAAAATACAGTGTGCGTCAGAACTCATTTCAAGTGCAGAAGCTTAACCGGATCTAATGCTATGGGGCTGATGTGGGTGCGTTGCTCTTGGCCTTAGAAGTGAGCAAAGCTGTTAGATGTGATTATTTCCTTGTGTCATTTTAAGAAAGTTATGAGCTCCAAAAGGAAGCTGCCTCAGCTACAATGAAGGCAGAACACACTTAAACCCATCTAATTCATTTTTCAGGATGTTTGCAATAGCTTCCTTTAAGTATATCTGGTAGTCATTTTTTGCTTTTGGGGTCATAGTAAAATACAGAATGACTTACACTCTAACAGCACAAGTAAATGTACTTGTGATATGGAGGAGAGAAAACACTGGTGGCTAAGAATCTGCATTTATTGTAATGGTTAAATGAAATCAAATGCACATTGAGTAGAAGCTATCTTTATGTACCTTTGCATTTTTTATTCTTTTTTTGCAGCTTTTATTCTACTATAATTTATAGTTCCATGTTTAGTGCTTTTTTTGACAAGGTGGAGACAGCTATGTAGTCATGGAAGAACACATACCCTCTCTATTTTACTGTTCTTACAGTTTATTTTTAGACTAAGAGGTAAAATAGAGTCTAGAATTCTAGAGTGAATTGCAGCAATACAACAAGGAAACAGAATATGAGTCGAAGCAACTTTCATTAGTTCACCAGTCTAGATCTTTTCAGTTTGTATGCTGAGGCACTCACTGGTCACAGCACAGGTGTGCCCAAATACGGATGCCATCAGCTTTCAAGTTGGGCGGGGCCTGGGGCTAACTGAAGCAGTTGGATCTGGCATGATCAACCTAATCAATTTTGACCAATGTACTGTATAAATATCGCTATTTTCTATGTGTGCTATGATAAGAAAAACATTGGTAAGCACTCCATTAGTCATCATCTATTATTTTCTGTTTTTTGATACCGAATGTCATAGGTTAAGGATGGTATAAAACTAGCTAGTAAACAATATACTTTTTGGCAACTACATGAATTTGAAAACAAATGGGAATAAAGAACTAAATACACTCTACCACAACGTTTTTGAAATTTGAAAGTGGCAATTCACTTACTACAACCATTGCTATGGTGAAATTAGGCCTGAGCTGATAGTCACACCACGGGCTTGAAGCTCCATAGCTATCTTTGTATATGCCACGTTTGTGAACCAGATTAGGATGCTTTTCGTTAGAATCTGAAGGGTCTTCTGACACATAAAATAGCTTTTCGAAGTTGTCTTGTATTTTTCTGTTCCACTCATCGTATGAGATTGTCACAACCTTTCCTGAAACATGATAAAAGATTTGGCAGTTTTTTAAGCATTCAAAGAAATCCATACATTTAGTTACAGCCAAAGAGTAATATTTAGGGAATAAATTACCCACTTCTTACAACTGTCAGGGTCTTTTGATAAAAGATTTGGCAGTTTTTAAGCATTCAAAGAAATCCATACATTTAGTTACAGCCAAAGAGTAATATTTAGGGAATAAATGACCCACTTCTTACAACTGTCAGGGTCTTTTGAAGGACTCTAGCTTGAAATTAAAATTATCTTTTGTTATATTACCAAAAAGAATTAGACTCCAGTAAATGATCCCTGATTTGTCTTTGTATCACTCTTAACGTGTTTGATAAAGTTACATTTACTGTGCACTTGGAATGAGGCTACTCTGAATTGAGAAGTGCCAGAAGTGTAAATATACACTGGATTTCACAGAAAATACTCTCCCCACAAAAGAATGTAAAATGGCTCATGAATAATTTCATACTTATTACATGTTGAAATAATATTTAGCACATATTGAGTTAATAATGTATATTATCATAATTAGTTTCACCTGTTTTTTATTTTACTTTAATGTGAGTACTAGAAAATTTAAAATTATATTTCTTTTGGACAGATAGCTCTAGAAAAAGAGATGTAAAGATTTCATAAGTGTTCACAAAAATGCAACTTGCTCACAGTCACATTAAGGAAAAGAAAGCATAATAAGGCAATTAACTATGATGTTTTTCATATCTCAGTTCAAAGTTGCTATAAAAATATGGTTAGTAACCAGGTTTGTTACAATTTCATAGTAGGAAATTAATGTTCTTTCTTTCCTCTTAATCTTAAGAGTTTTCTAATATTAGTTCATTGAGTCAAATGATGATTATGTAGATTAAGAGTATAGACTGTACATTTGAAGTTTCTTCTTAAATAAAATGCACAGCTTACCATGTCTTCTTATGGTGACTTCATGATAAGGGAAAATTCTTTTTTTGGATAATTCCAGCAACCAACGGACGGTAGATTTACTCAGGCCCACAATTTCCACAGCAGACCCATCTCTAAAATTAAAATAAATTTTACTCTGTGGGTTGGAGTCATTTAAGCACTACTTAAATGGCATTCAATAAATAATTCTGATGAATTGTATAATTAATGTTATAAAAACAACTATGAAAAGCCCCTCACTTTATTGAAATGTATACTGCATACATAAGAAATCTCTCCTCTAATTATTTTGCCATTGCTTACCTACTTAACAATTAAAAAAAGTTCCGTGAAGTGGAATGGTGATTATGGAGTTAAAGAAAATGGCAGCTGGAAAAGGCAGGGAATGCATCAGAGAATATTGAAACAGAGTACCAAAGACAGAAAACATGGGATAGAAGGACTGGAGAAAGCCAGGGAAAGTATACTTAGTAATTTGAAAGTGTGTTTTTTTTTTTGTTTTTTTGGTTTTTTTTAGAGAGTTAGAGAGAGAGAGAGAGAGAGAGAGAGAGAGAGAGAGAGAGAGAGAGAAAGCAAGCACAAGTTGGGGAACAGGGCAGAGGGAGGAGGGAGAGAGAGAATCTTAAGCAGGCTCCATGCCCAGCACAGAGCCCGAAGCGGGGCTTGTGACTTTGGGATCATGACCTAAGCTGAAATCAAGAGTTGGATGTTCAATCGACTGAGCCACGCAAGTGCCCCTGAAAGCTCATTTTTAAGGAAAATGAAAGCGAAGTATGAGACCTAATAACGTACCGAAATAAACATGCTTTAAAAAGAGTTTGCAAAGCATATAACAATAGCTATAATTAAATGATTTTTTTCACAGTTCTGACTGAAGATAAATTTTAGAATAAGAAAAGAGTTTCTCAGACTTGATACTATATTAAGCATTTAAAACCATAAAAAGAAATAATGGGAGAAAAGACAAAAAAAATTAGGAGGATAAAAGGTTCAGAAATTAAAAGTATTTCAAAAAGGACTGGGTAATGGGGTGTTTTCTATATGCATGAAAGATGGGCATCATGAAATGTTTACAATGAAAGCATTTTAGGTTAAGATCTTAACCATAGAGATAACGAATCATAATAATAACGAATCACTCCTTTGAGGTGCTTGTCGGGAATCACCCCATGAGAACTCCCTGAAAAGAACAGACAGCTTTCCTTGATGACTTGTAATAAGAGAGTTGCGTGTGTGTGCTGTGGGAGAGGAGGGAGTGGATGAAGGGAGGGAGATTTTGACCGATTTAATATGAAGACTTCGTGGTTAATAGAATAAAAGATTCCGTAAGTATGTGGTTTTAAAAAGGGTATAATTATATATGCACAATACAAATAAATACTACCTTGGAGTGGCTGGGATTCCTCTGTTTCTGGCTCTGTCACTTTCTCCCATTTTATCCATCCATGTGCCGCAATTTAAGCGATTTCCTCCATAAACAAATCCTGTTTCTTCGTCAACACCTGCAGTTATATTGAAGCCTAGAAAAGCAAAATAAAACATTTATAAAATCTGAAAGGAATACAACAAACTAGGATAACTACTCTGGAGAGCACTGTGCTAATGCCTTAAAAGCTGAAGACATGTATGTTCTACCACAGAGTAGTTTCACTTCTAGACACAGACTTTAGAGAAATCTTTACCCATGTGCATATGAAGGTATGCACAAGGATATTCAATGCAACACTGTATTAGCAAGAAAATAAATAACTGCTGAGCAGAGAAGTGAATAAACACTGTGGTTTATTCATACAGTGTAAAACTCTCTATACCATTTCAAATTAATGAACTAGATTTACATGAATCATAATGTGCAAAACCCCAAAACAAAATGATTGAGCAAACAAGTTGCAACAGGATATGCATAAGATACCTTTTCTTAAAAGTTTAAAATATAGACAGTACTAATATATATATTCATATAGGTCTATATGACTATGTCTAATATGATAATATTTAAAACATATAGTTATGTGTATATATTATAGTCTGAATACATATATAATGTATAATATACTGAATACATACTATATAATATACTGAATATATACTACATAATACATATGTAATTTACACATACTCAAACACAAACTCATAAAATTCAAAACATAAATGGAAATAATAAACCCTGATTCTATCATAGTCATTAATTATAGAGAGGGAGGGAAGAGAGAGAGAGATGAAGCTCTACATACAATTCTGATGGTTTATTTTCAACACAAAACAGAAAGATCTGAAGAAAATATGATCAAATGTTAATATCTGCCTAATTTTATTTCTAGGTTTCAAGGTGTAATTTATATTTTTCTCTAACTGGAATGTTTTACAATTAAATCTAAAAATTAAAATAATTCAGAGATATCACAAAAAATGTTCTTTTAAGTATAAAATCTATATCTATTTAGTGTCCTAACTGAAAGATAAAAAAGTATCAGTGATTTTTACCAGTTCAATCATGTATACAATTTGTATGTTACCACCACAAACAATAAATTAACTAAATGAGGTTTTAACTACTTTTTTTTTTTTTTTTTTTTGAGAGAGCTTGAGTGAGTGAGGGGCAGAGAGGGGGAGAGAGAGAGAATCCCACAAGGGGCAGAGAGAGAGGGAGAGAGAGAGAATCCCGAAGCAGGGCTCCAGCTCACCTGATATGGGGCTTAAACTCACCCGATATGGGCCAGGACCTGAGCCAAAGTTGGATGCTTAACTGACTGAGCCACCCAGGCGTCCCTAACTACTGTTAAAAATGTAATTTAGAACATGCAAGAAGGAATATAAGTTTTTGAGTTTATGTCAAAATTTGCCAATGACTTAGTGAGTTATCCGAAATAGCTGAAATAGATCACTTAAAAAGATGGTCATTTTACAGTAAAAACAATAGTGTTTAAAAAAAGAGCAACAAGAGTCCATAATCCTATTACCCTAAGAAAAACTATTACATTTATGTATTCCTTTCTAATCTTTTCACAGAATAGTAATATTTTCATAAATAAATCCAACTATTTTTCATGTATTAGATTCAACACCCATATAGTTCTTAATATTCAAATAATATTACACAAATTATAAAAATTATAATCATTACAAATTATTGAATTTTTCATTCAAGTAAATGTAAACAGGGGCGCCTGGGTAGCTCAGTGATCCACAGTTCATGAGATCTCAACAGTTCATGTGATCTCACAGTTCATGGGATCAAGTCCCATGTGGGGATTCTCTCCTCCTGTCTGCCCCTCCCCCTCTCATACACACATTCTCTCTCTCAAACATCAAAACAAAACAAATGAAGTCAATTTAAACATTTCCTCTTAGACATAATTATTTTATTCTTTTCTGTGATTATAAGCAAAGTTATGATCAGTATCATGTAATATGGACTTTTTGTGTTTTAGGTTATTTCATAGACTAGATTCCCAGAAATGGAATACATTTATGAACAAAAACATGTGAATATTTTGTATCTCATAAAATATATGTGGATCTCTCTCTCTCTCTCCAAGTTGCTTTTGAAGAAGAATGAGTCAATTTGCAATACCATCAGTAGTATCTGAATATCTCTCAAAACTAAAATCTATTATTTGTTACTGTTTGCTATGGATTGAATTGTGTAAATGCCCAAATTCATATGTTGAAATCTTAACCCCAGTACATCAGAATGTGACTTTATTTGCACACAGGAATTTAAAAAGTTAATCACATTTGGGGCACCTGGGTGGCTTAGTCGATTAAGCGTCCGACTTTGGCTCAGGTCATGATTTCAGTTTGTGAGTTCGAGCCCTGCATTAGGCTCTGTGCTGACACCTCAGAGCCTGGAACCTGCTTTGGATTCTGTGTCTCCTTCTCTCTCTGCCCCTCCCCCACTTGTGCTCTGTCTCTGTCTCTCAAAAATAAATAAATGTAAAAACAAATTTTTTTAAAAAAAGTTAATCACATTAAAATAAGGGCATTAGCCTGGGCTTTAATCCAATTTGACCAGTATCCTTATAAGATGAGGAATTTTGTGCACAGACAATGCACAGAAGGAAGCTGATGTGAAGATACAGGGAGAACACCATGTAACCATGAATATGGCCATCTACAAGCCATGGAGAAAGACCTGGAACAGATCCTTCTTTCATAGACCGAAGGTTGAGTCAACCCTGCCAACACCTAAATTTTGGACTTCTAGCCTCTAGGACTGATAGACAATATATTTCTGTCATTTAAGCCACCCAGTGTGTGGTACTTTGTTATCCTAGTCCCAGCAAATGAATACATTGGTTTTTTTGCTAATAATAAACAGTAGACTTATAGAACTCACTATGTGCCATGTACTGCTCTAAGTGCTTTAACATACATATTTCATTGAATCCTCGTATCAACCTTAGGGGGTAGGTGCTGCTATTATCTCCCTTTTACAAATGTAGAAGAGAGAGGCAAAGAGAAGTTAAAACTTATCCAAGGGAACACAGCTAGAAAATGAGCAGAGATGGGATTTTTAAGATAGCAAGTCTGCGTCTAGCATTGGCGCTTTCATTCACGCTCTGTTGTCTCATGATAATTTAGTGGAGGAAAAATGGTGACCAACTTTAATATGAATTTGTTTGAGTGCCGGTAAGACTGACTGACTGCTTATCTCATGTTTATTAATGGACTATCCATGTCCTTGGGCAAACTACTTGTCTGCCTCCCCTTCTTATTTCCTGAACTGTGAGCTAGGGATAGAGGTACTAGCCTCTGGAAAATGTTTGCAAAGTAATACACAAAGGCAAGGAGGCTTTTAACTTATCTGATATTAAATATATGACAATAATTGGATATTAAATACATGGCAATAATTGGATAATCAATGGTTAGTGATTTTCCTCTCAGAGATTTAGTGGAGCAAGAGAAACATACACAAAAAGGTACAGGGGTTAAAATAACTGTAAAAGGACAGGTTGCTTCAAATGTACAAAAAAAGTAACAAAGAAATCATATTTTTGTAGTTCCTGATGAAATGGCAAAATATCCCAGGCTATGGGATCTCTCCCCAAAATCACCCCTAGAGAAACTACAGAACTGAATGTGAGGTACTGATTTGAAAAATTCACATAATTTTTGGGAGAAACTGACAAAAACAAGTGAAACCTGACCAGCCACTCTTGGGCTTTCACTCTATCTAGGCTTTTAATGTTGTTGTGTTATAAGCTAACGAGATTGCCTCTTTTCAGAGCTGTATGGAGTTACTACTAATCAAGGGAACATGAGCTTATTGAGAAGAAGAAAACATTAGATACCAGATGAATCTAACCACTCTAAAAGGAAAAGAAGCAGGGTGCCTGTCTGGCTCAATTGGTAGAGTGTGGGACTTTTGATCTTGGGGTTGTGAGTTCAAGCCTCATTTTGGGTAAGACATTACTTAAAAATAAAACCTTTAAGGGGTGCCTGGGTGCCTAGGTCGGTTAAGCGTCCGACTCTTGATTTCAGCTCAGGTCATGATCTCATGGTTCGTGAGTTTGAGCCCAGTGTCTGGATTTGTGCTGACAGCATGGAACCTACTTGAGATTCTCTCTTTCCCCCTCTCTCTGTGCTCCTACCCCACTCTATCTCTCTCTCTTTCAAAAATAAAATAAACATTCAAAAAAATTAAAAAGAAAAAAGAAAAACACTTGAAGATAGTGTTCACATCACAATAAAAACAACTATAGCAACTTATAGATCATTTTTTACTAGGCACTATTCTGAGAGGTTTCATAAGTAACAAATAAATGAGATTAACTCATTGAACTAACTCAAATAAATAAATTTGAAGGATGTTGTAGGAGATATGGAAAGAAAAGATGATCAAATTGCACATAAAAGTTTACTGCTGTAGAATATATGAGGACCCCTTGAAATCAACAAGAAAAATACAGGAATGCTAAAAGAAAGATAAAGGCAAAGAACATGAAAGAACAGTTTATAGAAAAGGAAACTTTCTAAAAAGGATATTAACATATGAATAATACTCAAATTCACCAGTGATAGGAGAATCACAAGTAACAACAATTACATGTTGCTTTACACCCATGAGATTAGTGGACAATGCGGGTGGGCACAGAAGAAGCCACTTTGTCAGTGGGAATACAGACTGGCATAATAATTATGGAAATAAATTTGGTAGTACTTAATCAAAGAGCATAAGAGTATAGTATATATAGCTCTGATACAGCAATGCTAAGTGAAATAAGCCAGACACAAAAGGACAAATACTGCATGATTCCATGTACATGAGGCATGTAGAATAGTCAAATTTACAGAGGCACAAAGTAGAATAGTGGTTATTAGAGATGAGGGAGGAGGGAATAAGGAGTTATTGTTTACTGGGTACAGAGTTTCAGTTTAAGATGATGAAAAGTTCTGGAGATGGATAGTGATGATGGTTTCATAATAACGTGAATGTACTTAAAGCCATTGTACACTTAAAATTATACATTTTATGGTAAAATGCTAAACATGTTATGTGGATTTTGCTACATACACAAGAAACCTCAATAGTGGAAAAAACCAACACTCCAATTAAAAAATGGGCAAAAGACACAGACATTTCATCCAAAAGAGATACAAATGGCAAATAAGCACATGAATGGATGTTCAATACCATTGGTCATTAGGGAAATGCAAATTAAAACCACAATGGGTAGTGGTGTACCCAACTATCAGAACAGCTTAAAAAAAGTGATTAACGTCAAATGCTGCTGAGGATGTGGAGAAGCTGGATCTCTCAAGTTTGCGGAAGGGAATGTAAAATGGTACACCACTTTGGAAAAGAGTTTGGCAGTTTCTTATAAAACAAAATCCATACTTACCATATGACCCAATCACATTCTCAGGCATTTGTCCCAGAGAAATAAAAATTTATGTTCATACAAACACCTGTATATAAATGTTCATATTAGCTTTATTTATATTAACCAAAAAATGGAAATAACCAAAATGTCCTTCAACAGATGAATGTTACACCCAGGAAAGAGAATACTACTGAGCAATAAAAAGGAATAAACTACTGATACATGCAACAGCTTGGATGGACCTCAAAGGGAATATGCTTAGTGAAAGAACTTATCTCAAAAATTTACATGCTATATGATTCCACTTATATACATTCTTAAAATGACAAACTACAGACTCTTAATTACAGAGAACAAACTGAGGGTAGATGGGGGGGTAGGGGAGAGGGGAAAATGGGTGAAGGGCATTGAGGAGGGTACTTGTTGGGATGAGCACTGGGTACTGTATATAAGCCAATGTGACAATAAATTATATTAAAAAATAAAAATTAAAAAATTAAAAAATGACAAGACTATAGAGATGCAGAACAGAGTAGTAGTTGCCAGAGACCAGGGACTGTTGGTGTGACTCTTAAGGGGTAGCACAAAGAAGACATTTCTATATATTGATTGTGGTAGCGATTACATGAAGTTACACATGGGGCAAAATTACACAGAGCCATGCACACACATGTACACACACAAATGAGTTAATGTAAGAATGGTGAAAATTGAATATGGTCTAGTTAACAGTATTGAACTAATGTCAGCTTCCCGATTTTGATATTGTATTACAGTAAGATATAGATAAAATAGATAAGATATCCTCATTGGGGTAGCTGGATGAAGGCCTCAGTATACTCTTATGTGTCATTTTTACAGCTTTCTATCAATCTCTAATTCTTTCAAAATTAAAAAGTTAAAATCTACATGCACATAAAGCAGTATATGTTTCACAGAACAATATATAAATATACAGCAAATGTATATGTATTGTATGCCCTGCATGTGTCTTTATATTACTTCCTGTACAGAATGTCTCTAGAGGGAATGGATAATAAAATAAATTGTCATTAGCCTTGCATTGGCTGATGATGATAGTGTGCCATAAAAATAGGAACATGATAAACTTAAAAGAGGTTAAAAACGTAGGTCTATTTTAACTCTGTAGACAAAGCTTTTTACAAAAAGAATCTTATAAGAGCCTAAGTTACAGAGAAAGATTGTGGACAAAATCCTAGCTCTGCCACTTAGTAGCTGTGTGACTCTGGGCAAGCTACTCTGCTTCGGTCATCTTATCAATACACCTGGGAACAGTATAATGCATCCCCAATGTTCTTGGGAGTGTTAAATGGGAATAACATAGGTAAAGTAGTTAGCACAATGCCCAGCACATAGTAAGCCCTCATTTATTATGCTTATAAATGCAACCACCAAAATTACCTTTTAAATTGGCTGGCAAAAAGATACAAAATTAAAAAGATATAAAATTTTATCTTTCCTCTAGAAACTAAAACTAAACCGGTGAGATCAGGAACTGTGTTAATCTTTCTCATTGTTGTATTTTGAAGTTTCACACACAAATAAAATATTTGTCAAATACATGAACAATTAGGGGCTCCTGGGTGGCTCAGTCAGTTAAGCGTATGACTCTTGGTTTCAGCTCATGTTACGATCTCACAGTTTGTGGGATAGAGCCCCACAATGGGCTTTGTGCTGACAATGCGGAATCTGCTTGGGATTCTCTCTCTCTCTCTCTCTCTCTCTCTCTCTCTCTCTCTCTCTCTCTCTCTCCTTCTCTCTCTCTCTCTCCTGCTCTCTCTCTCTCTTAAAACAAACAAACTTAGGGGCGCCTGGGTGGCGCAGCCGGTTAAGCGTCCGACTTCAGCCAGGTCACGATCTCGCGGTCCGGGAGTTCGAGCCCCGCGTCAGGCTCTGGGCTGATGGCTCGGAGCCTGGAGCCTGTTTCCGATTCTGTGTCTCCCTCTCTCTCTGCCCCTCCCCCGTTCATGCTCTGTCTCTCTCTGTCCCCAAAATAAATAAAAACGTTAAAAAAAAAGTTAAAAAAAAAAACAAACAAACTTAAAAAAATACATGAACAATTACAAGGTTTAATTCCACCTCATCAGTAAATCTTTACTATGTAAAGTTATGTACCTTCATCCTTCATGTTTCGATCTATCTGTGGCCCAGCATTCCTTTCTCGGAACTGTATGCCCTGCATATGTCTTTGCATTACTTCCTGTATTACTTCAAACAATGGCTGATCCTGTTTGAGATACAATGGATGTTATTTTTGTTAGAAACTGCATTTTTCTTACCTTTTCCCAAATCCCACAACTGTAGTTTTGTGAAAACATATTTTCCTCTGGAAGAGAAATGGGGTGGGACTGGGGAAGGAAGCTCCTATATCCCACATTAAACAGTCAGCCTCTGGCATATGAATATTTAACATACTGTAGTTTCAACTATTCATGTCTGTGATATGAAATAGTTTGTAATTTTGCTGACACATGAAAATGAATCTTGTGAGTTTGTATAGTTTCTGTTCAAGTGAACTGTGCAGATAATAAATGTATCTAGCTTCTACAGAAGCTACAGAAATCTAAATTGGCATTGCTGTTTTTACACATCCACATATATAGTAACAGGGATAAATTACATGGTAAAGTGACACTTTAGGTAAAAACTTTTTTTGACAAATGTTCTTTGAATATTTCATGACAAAAATTTCATGGGGGCACAGATGTCTGCTAACTTTAAGATGTTTTAGAAGTTCTCCACAATCACATACCAAACAAACTATAATATAAAGGTGGATCAGAAATGGCAAAAGTACATAATCTTTGTACATTATTGACTGGGAAGAAAACCACTCAAAACGTTTATTTTTTCTGCACTGTTCACAAGGTGAGGGCATTGTGGTTTGGTGATCAGGCTCTCCGCAACCTTGTTCACCCTTTCCACTATCTCTTATTACCTTGCAGGTGCCCTACACAAAAAGTCAAACTAGACTGAGCAGCATGTCCTAAATGTGCTTCAATCCACCCTGCACTTTATTTTTCCTTTCATCTTTGATGTTTTCTCACAACTTCCCTCATCTCTGCTGAAATCCTACTCCCCTTTTAAGGTTCAGTTGAGGTGAAATTTTAGCTACTTTATGAAGTCCTCACTAAGAACCAACTACCTATTAGATTCTCTCTCTCTCTCTTTTATGCATGGCATTTCCTATACACCTTTTTTGTAATGACCATAATATGTATATGTTATCTTTTCTACCATGTTGCAAGTTCCTTCCTTGAACTTGAAGTTTGAACTTGCACTTGAAGATAAGAAGCAGTCTTATCACTGCAATCTTTCAAAGTCCTAGCAGGTGCTAAACAAATACCAATACTTGAATTCTTCAGATCTGGATTCTTAATTACATGCACTTTTATATTTTATACACTTTTACAGCTAGAAGTCATTTTTCGGGAAAAAGAAATTATTTTAAGATGATTTTTACCATTGTGCCAGCAGACAAAGGAGCAGAATCATCTGTAGGATACATTCTGGAAACTGGGCACTTGAGAATGTCTAGGCCATTGGGAACGAATTTACAATAATCCTGAACACACTGTAGCCACCACCACACGGCATCCCGGCAATTGTATCTGGCATAAATTCCTTCGCCCAGGAGATTAGGAATGAGACCGTGTCTCAGGGTACCAGCAAATGCTAAAATAATATTCCTAAAACAACAGAATTAGGTGGATCATTTGATATGAAAACAATCAGTTAAAAATTTTTAAGTCCCTTTTTGTGACTACTATTCCTGCCCTTCTTTGAAATTTCATGGAGAAGTGGCCATAATATGATACATCAAGCACTGAATTAAAGGCCAGAAACCTTGATCCTAGCCCTGGCTTTTTCTCTGACAATCTTACCTTCTCTGGGATAGTTTTTTTTATCTGTGGATTTAGGGATTGGACTGGGTGTTTTTTAGGGCCCCTCATATCTCTAGATTCTACTTTTGAAATCTGTGGTATTTCAAAATCTAAGTAACTATGAAATGAACTTTATTATTTTAATAGCAGATATGAAGAGCAGAGCAAATATGTAAGAAAATAAATGAGTAAAAGTTGACCTTGAAAATCACGATTTATTTTCAAAAACTGGTAGAGAATACATCTTTTAAAGTATTATTGTACTGTCATATACCAAATGACGACTTCGTAAGATGGCATATTGCATTCTAAAATCTAAGACATAAGAAATAAGAAGACTGAGGTTTAAAACCTAGCATTGCCATCTGTATGACCTAGGAAAAGTCATTTAAAATGTCTGGCCTCAGTGCTTTTTGCCTAAACCATTTGGAAATTTAATTAGTTTTGTGTCTCAGTTTAATGCCTGTCTCTTAAATAATAGTGCAATAAAAATCCTTCTTATATCCTGCAGCACAAAAGTGTTAGTATGGATAGTGACAGTTCCAATTAATAAAAGGTCAGAATGCAGCAATCTTAGCCATCCAGAACAATGTCACACACTTGAAAGTTGAATACAAAGACTTCTGTCCATGAATGTCTCTGCAGAAGGAGGAAGTAGAACTCTCTGTGGTAGAGATAGCCATGTGTCCACCAAAATGGCTTTCCCCCATGTCCCAACCTACTTTAGAGCTGGCTGTGACCAGATTACTGGATTCTAAGGCAAACATGTGAATGGAACTGATGTATGTTAAGTGCACAGAACAGGTGCATTTTCCTTAGGCTCTTTCCCTCTCTGCCAGCTGATTGGAGAGTAGTACTCAGAGGCCCTGGGAGATGGTCGATCCTCAAGATGAAGGAGCCTGTATCCTTGAATCACTATGTGGAAAGCTGCTTCCTGAACACCCATTTGGGGCGAGAAGCAAGAAATAAATTTCGTCTGTGAAAAACCATTTAAGTTTATAAAGAAAAAACATTTTTTTTAAATATTTATTTTTGAGATAGAGAAAGAGACAGAGTGTGAGCGGGGGAGGTGGAGAGAGAGAGAGGGAGACACAGAACCCAAAGCAGGCTCCAGGCTCCAAGCCATCAGCACAGAGCCTGATGTGAGGCTTGAACTCACGAGCCATGAGATCATGACCTGAGCCAAAGTCAGATGATTAACCGACTGAGCCACCCATGTGCCCTAAGAGTTTATAATTTATATAGCAGCTAGTACTACCCTAACACATACATTATCCTCTTGGAATCATCTAGATCAGGGTAGGCAACCTTTTTTCTGTAAAGGACCAGAAAGTAAATATTTTAGGCTTTGTTGGCCATATATATGGTCTCAATCACGTATTCTTCTTTTTTAAATGACTCTTTAAAAAGGTAAAAATTATTCTTTGCCCCAGGTGATACAAAATAGGTGGTAGGCCATATTTCATTGACCCCTGATCTAGACAGTCATATGTAAAATTGAGAAGGAGAAATTGTTGGTAGTATATAGAAGTGATAATTGAGAGCCCAGATAACAATGAAAATGATAATAATGATTAAAAAATTAACATTTGTGTAACGTATGTGACAGATACTGTTCTAGACGCTATAACTGTATAGCTCATTTAATCTTCACAAAACCCCTGTAGGTTAAGTACTATCACCATTTTACGGAGAGTACAACAAAGATAAATAATGTGTCAGCTGGTAGTTTGGAACCAGGATTAGAACCTGGCAGTCTGGCCGAAACCCAATTTCTTAGCCATTGTGCTGAATTCTGATGTTCCATTTCCTACTTTTTAATCATGGTAATTTAGAGCATTTGGGGAAGAAGCAAACAGTGTCCCAAATCTCTACAGCCCCACAATGGTCTCTTTAGTCAATAAGAAATGATCTTATTATATTAGGTTAGCAGGGAAGAATATGATACATTTCAGATGCCTACTTAGAAATTTTCAATTTTAAAAGGATTGAAAACAAAACTTTTGTCATTTGAAGAGGCAAATTTCAGTTATTTTCTGAATGACATCAAAACAAGGTATCATATAAATGCTTTTTTTGCTGAAAGTTTTAACTTGTAGAGCAGTGCTGTCAAACTTTAGCCTTGGGCTGCTGAAAATCACCTGGAAAACACAGATTTCTACCTGGTACTCTGCCCTCTCTATCCCCACATTCGGAGGTCCAGCATAAGGATCAAGAATTTACATTTCTAACAAGTCCTCAGATGACGGTGACACTGCTGGTTGGTGGCACTGAGTTGTGCTCATTTGAGCAGCACTGCTATAATAGCCTCTCTTTTCTGCCTTTGGTAGTTCCATTCATACGATTGTGACATTAAGAAACACTATTTTAAATCTAAAAAAACATAAAACTGGAGGTTCCAAGGCCTGACAACAGATAGAGGAAAAGCTGATACTACAATTCTTTCTACAGGACTCAGTGTTCATTATAGAAGGAAAAAAATGATAAAATTCAAATTTTACCTAAAGGTGAATCTGAGTTCTTATAGTTAATTCAGGCAGAGAAGTTTTATTCTTTAGTGAGTGATGTTAGTAACATGGTTAAATATTTTTTAGTTTTACTGAAATCAGCAAATGCTGAAGATAACCTGACCTATAACATGAAGGACTAGAACTTAGTAACTTCAAAAATTTTCACTAATTTGAAATTCTGTGATCTTATTAAATGAACATGTATAAAATAAAATAGGGGCACCTGGGTAGACTCAGTCGGTTCAGGGTCTGACTTAGCTCAGGTCATGATCTCACAGCTCGTGAGTTCGAGTCCAGTGTCAGGCTCTGTGCTGACAGCTCAGAACCTGGAGCCTGCTTCGGATTCATTCTCTCTCTCTCTCTCTCTCTCTCTCTCTCTCTCTCTCTCTGCCCCTCCCCCCTCATACTCTGTTTCTTTCTCTCTCTTTCTCAAAAGTAAATACACATTAAAAAATATTAAAAAAAAAAAAAACACCTAAGGAAAACCTACCTCCCAAATGTTACAAATAGTTGGCAAGGAGGAAGGTTTGAAGAGCATGTGAAAAACATTTAGACACAAACTTGCGCTCCAACTCTTTAGAGATCTCCTACCTGGCCTCCAAATAGCGTCCAGTAATCAGCAGTAGACCTCTCAGTGCAATAAAAGTATCCCTTCCCCAGCAGCGGAAAATACCAGAAGAAAAATGAGGTAAACCTAATAGAAAACACAACAAAGTAATATATTAATAATACACCCAAGCCCCTATGAACTCCATAGGCCAGTTGCTTTAAGTGTGGAGGACAAGAATAAGCTATAGGGAGTCTGCAAGCCCTCTAAAATTGTATGCAAAATGTGTGATGTATTTATACCTACATCAATTTTTGTGTGATGAGGTTCCATATTCTTATTATGTCACTTTCTTAAGGGAATCCATGATTTTGAAGATATTAAGAATCAAGGACTGGAGAGGGATACTTACCTGAATTGATTAGAATGTGAGTCTTTAAACTTTAAAGATAAACTTTCTTTTAATAAGTTAAAGCTAAATTGAAATCAGAGATCTAGTATTTAACATATAAACAAACAATACAGTATTAATTATATATATATAATTATATATATAATTATATATATATATATAATTATATATATATATATTTTGAGTAACACAAGTGGGAAAGTTTAATAAAGTGAAAAGTACACTCTCCAGATATGAGAACAGATAAGCTCAAGAAAAAGACAGCTGCACCATATAATGTTAATGATATATTTGAAAAGATTCCACCTGCAATTTAAAGGTAAGAAATTACTCTAAATACAAAATGATTACCTTACTGATATATAATTAAATATGTTTATTAATCTATCAGTCTAGAGACAAACTTTAATACCAAATTTCCCATTAATTCAAAACAACTTAAAAGTGTTAGACTTTGTTAGCCAGTTTTTATAAATGAAAATAAGGATTTCAGGTGCTAAATAACTTGAACATTCTAGGTAACTACAGCCTTTATGCATGAGATAAGACAGGGTGATTGATGGATAAAATCTACAACTTTTAGATTGAGTTTGGTTTCTTATAAAACAAGTAAAGAATATATTGTTATCTTTATTGGTACCAAAAACAATGATCAGTGGAAAGTAAAGGAAATTAGCATTCCACTCAAAAAAAGAACTATGCTAAAGCATAAATGCAACATATTTTTCAGGAAGGGAAAACTAAGGACATAAAATGTACACAGTGTTCATTCATAACTATCTTCTAAACACTTAATACTATAAGACATTATCTTGTTTGCTTGTTTTCTGGTTTGTTGAATGAATAAATGTCTCTCCATAGTGGAAAATAAGATTCACGACAACAGAAACCTTATCTGGCTTGTTTACCAAACTATATCTATTGCTAAAAGTTGTAACTGGTAAGAAAAAATTATAAAAATTTATTGAATGAATGAAATAAAAGACTATTTATAAAAGGCAAATTGTGGGGTGCCTGGGTGGCTCAGTCAATTAAGCATGTGACTCTTGATTTCTGCTCAGGTCATGATCTCACGATTCGTGAGATCACTCCACGTTGGGCTCTGTGCTGACAGCTCAGAGCCTGCTTGGGATTCTCTCTCTGATCTCTCTCTCCATGCTGGCGTAATCTCTCTCTCTCAAAATAAATAAATAAACATTTTTTAAAAAAGGTAAGTTGAGAAGTGAAAGAATTTGAGATAAAAGAAAATTTTGGCCATTCCTAAGTATACTTCACAATTTAAGTTTCTGCTTATTGGGTCTTTGCTTTCTTGGAGAGTCGACATTACTTTCTATTAAGAAGGATCAGAACTAAAGGCAATATTAGACGTTTCTTTTCTACATTGTCTCTAAAATAATGGTACAAAATTTCTCTAAACACTTTGTGTATTATTTGCACATGGTTGATTATTAATATATGGTTTATATACGGTTGATGATTGTAACTTTGATGACAATGAGGACAGTGGACATCTATAATACCACTCTATGCCACACAGACTTCCTGGTACTTTAACCCTTTTAACACTTTGAATAAATTATGAGTATAGATAGATTTAAGGGTGAATTTGAGTTGTTATGCCCTAAAGTACAGGCAATTCATCTTTGGGAAGAAGTCAAAACTATAAAATCTCTAGCACTGATATGTGGAAATGTTTGCGTTAACCTTTTGACCTCTAAGAGTATAGGATTTACCACATATCTTCTGAGTGATTTCTACCTTGTCAATTATTATACAAGTTTACAATTATAATTTTTTTTGGTACTATTGTCACCAGAGACCTTGGTATTCATTTTAAAATGAACCCCCAAAAACCTATCTGCAAAAATGAGCACAGTTCTGTTTTTTGTTAGTATGTAGCATACAGAACAGTCTCTTGGGATACTAGAAGGAAATATCAAAACCTCTATTTATATTTACCAACTTGCCTTTCTGGTTTCTTAAAAATTTTTTTTGACATTTATTTATTTTTTGAGAGGCAGACAGAGAGTGTGAGTGGGGGAGAGGCAGGGAGACAGAGGGAGACACAGAATCTGAAGCAGGCTCCAGGCTCTGAGCTGTCAACACAGAGCCTGATGGGGGGCTTGAACTTATAAACTATGAGATCATGACCTGAGCCAAAGTCAAATGCTTAACTGATTGAGCCACCCAGGTGCCCCATTACCTTTTTAGTTTCTATTTTTATTTTACACTGTACAAGATTATATCAGATATCATAACATATCAATATACCAGTTATGATACCAGTATATCAGTATATTTATTTTGGGAGTGCTTAACAATAGCAGTGCATAGTCAAGAATGTTGAGATCACTATACTGTGTAATAGGCTTCTAAGCAGTGGGCTTTATTATTTATTTATTTATTTTAAAAAAAAATTTTTTTAAAAAAATTTTTTTTTTTCAACGTTTATTTATTTTTTGGGACAGAGAGAGACAGAGCATGAACGGGGGAGGGGCAGAGAGAGAGGGAGACACAGAATGGGAAACAGGCTCCAGGCTCTGAGCCATCAGCCCAGAGCCCGACGCGGGGCTCGAACTCACGGACCGCGAGATCGTGACCTGGCTGAAGTCGGACGCTTAACCGACTGCGCCACCCAGGCGCCCCTAAAAAAATTTTTTTTAACATTTACTCATTTTTTTGAGACAGAGAGAGACAGAGCATGAATGGGGGAAGGGCAGAGAGAGAGGGAGACACAGAATCTGAAACAGGCTCCAGGCTCTGAGCTGTCAGCACAGAGCCCGACGCGGGGCTAGAACTCACGGACCGCGAGATCATGACCTGAGCCGAAGTCAGACGCCCAACCGACTGAGCCACCCAGGCGCCCCAGCAGTGGGCTTTAAAACCAAATTCTGCATATCAATTTTTTCCCCACAATGACCCAGTTCAGTTTCATGAGCATCTGCATGAATTCACAGGGGAAATTAAGTACCAGGAGGAGATGATATTGAGTGAAAATCTAAAACATGATTATATAATTAAAACATTCAGAGGATTCATATGATCATTCTAAATGAAAAGTTAATTTCTTTTTTAGTTGTCAGGTCTTAAGAAGTCTTTTTTCTTGGTCTGAGTAGATGCAAATTTAAGGATAAACAGAGGAAATCACATAAGTACTATAATTTTCATCCTGCAATTTGGTATTTTTCAGTTTAGTTTGGGAAGTTTTAAATTCAGTGGTGTTAAGTATTAAGCACTTTCTAGAAATAGCTTGAAATATATTAAAAAGAAAATAAAAGCCTGTTCTTTAGCCTATTTTGCTTACTGAGATTTGTTTCTTGATTCAGGTTTTAATACTACTTGCAGGAAAGGATGCCAACAAATAGAGTTGAAAGAATTTTATTGCAATTAGACACATAATAAAAATTATTTAACATTTGTTTTGTGTTTTGTAACATGTAGAGGATCTTCTTATTATCTCTTGGTAATTTGCAAGGTTGAGTTAATTTTTTTAACTGTTTATTTTTTAGAGAGAGAGACAGGGAGACAGAAAGCAAGCAGGGGAGGGGTAGAGAGAGAGGGAGACACAGAATCAGAAGCAGGCTCCAGGCTCTGAGTTGTCAGCACAGAGCCCGATGTGGGGCTCGAACTCATGGCACGGACTGTGAGATCATGACCTGAGCTGAAGTTGGATGTTCAACCGAGTCACCCAGGTGCCCCTTGAATTAATTTTTTAAATTGGGAAAGAAGTATAATATAATGTAAAAGAGTAGTAAAACAAATCTGATAAAAAAAAATACAAAATACTCAGAGTTGGAAAAAATAGAAACATGCAGAAGAAAAAGATTAATGAGCCACAATGAAAACACACAAATAAATGTCTGTTGCACAGTATTAATTAAATAGTAAGCACAATTGTTAGTTTTACAAGTGAATAGCTATGACTAAGCAGTCACATAAAATCTTGGGTAACATCATGAGTTTTTTTAAAAAATTAGTCATTTCCCCATAGCTTTTCCTCTTTGAAAAAATATTGACTGACACATTTTAACCTGTATGTAATTTCTTACCTGCAGCTAGAGATACACAATATTGCTCCTTTTCTTTTGTGATCTCATTTAGCCTATATGGCACATCCATGAGTGAAGGTGAAAGACGTGGCAGAGAAGGGCACTTTCCTACTCCACACATTTGCACTGATCCCAGTGAAAGGTGTTTCACAAAGGTAGAACCATTCTGAACAAAGCTGTAACAAAGTGACCGAGTTTAAAATATTTGTAGAGGGGCACCTAGGTGGCTTAGTCAGCTGAGTGTCTTACTCTTGATTTTGGCTCAAGTCATGATCTCATGGTTCGTGAGATTGAACCCTGAGTCAGGCTCTGTGCTGAGCCTGCTTGGGATTCTTTCCCTTTCTCTGCCCCTCCCCTTCTTGTGCACATTCTCTCGCTTTCTCTCTTTCCTCTCGAATAATAAATACACTTAAAAATATTATTTGTAGAAATGCAAGATTGTGGTGTTCATACCACATACTTGAAATCTACTCTCAACAGATCTTAAGTGTACAATGCAATACTGCTATTTACAGGCACAATGGTACACAGCACATTTCTAGAACTTACTCATCTTGCATACCTACTATTTCAAAATTATTTAGCAGTGTCATTTTATTTGGTTTCTTTCAAAGTCTCTCTACGCAGATGTGTAAAAATGGTAATACTAGTTGAAAACATTTTCAATTTGGTTAGATTTCAGAACTGCTTTCATTTCACCCAATATTACAACTGGCTTTAAGTCCATGACCTTGTTGTGCCAAATGGAAGGAAGGGCTGAAGTTCTGTTCTTTCTGAAATTATGCCCAAATCAATTTGGTGGCTCTTCAGTGGCACATTAGATCTGTAATTTCATTTTAGGGAAATTCATCACTAAAGGCAGATTTCATTCATAATAACAGAATAATTTTTTTCTTAGTTAATGAAAAATTAGAAAAAGAACTATATATGCATATCCTTTTAAAAATTTTTTTAAAAACATTTTTATTTATTTTCGAGAGACAGAGCACGAGCAGGGGAGGGGCAGACAGAGAGGGAGACACAGAATCCAAAGCAGGCTCCAGGCTCTGAGCTATCAGCACAGGCCCTGACGCGGGGCTTGAACTCACACACTGTGAGATCATGACCTGAGCTGAAGTCTGACGCTTAACTGACTGAACTACCCAGGCATATTTTGTATGCATACTCTAAACTTATATCCATTAATGTAACAAGTCAATGAGTAAACAGAAACAAATAATATAAAACAATTAAATTTTCTCATGAACATGTTTTTTTAGCTTTACTGAACAGATTTTAATGGGGATGTTTGTTTTTATATGCTCCAGATTAAAGGATGCAAATATATTTATTATCCACTTACAGACTCTCAGCTCTGAGTCTATGACAATTCCTTACGTTTTGGTCTTTCAAATGTGTGTATAAACTGACTGCATACAGTTTCTACACAAGCATGCCTATTTACTCAAGCTTTGTTGGATATACCTTGACATCTGCTTCCATGCTATATCCAGAAGAGTGGTGTATGCACCGATTAGTATAGCATCAAAGTAGCATGGGATAAGATAACGTGGGATCTGCTTCAGGTAGAAGAACATAGCCTGCAACCATTTACCAACCTGTCATAAAAATAATTTTAGAATTTAGTTCGGTGTGTTTACAGGCTGGATGCATTTTAAGAGGTAAATCCAAACATGCATCTATTATCTAATAATCCACTAGATTTCCATTTATTAGAATCAGAAGATGATGAAGAAGGGAGGGAAATATTTCAGGTCATAAAACAATGTTAATTTTATAGATACCACAGTAATATAATTTTTATTTGTGTCCTTGTTTTTTTCAGCTAGAACATAGCTTTACTTACTTCAGCAATAGTTCCTGACCGCGAAATAAGCCGGTTACTGACATAGTCAATCATCCAATCTCCAGATCTCAAATTATCACAGAAGGGATGCCCCAAGTCATTCTTTGGTCTTATTTCTGCCAAGACGGACATTAATCCTGAAAATTCATAGAAATATCATGCTGTTATTAGCAGAGGCAACTTGTTCCCATAGCCTGGGCTACTGCTGTCTCTAATGATTTAGGGTGAACACATATAGACGTAGACACAAGGGCTGCAAAGACCACAGTGGCACTTCCCGTGGTTGGAGATAAGTGTGGCAACAGTGGCTGGGCCCAAGATACAAAGACATACTGAAGGGGACTACTGTCATAGGAGCTATGCCGAGCTTTCCAAGATGCTTAACTTCTGGGACTTGTTTTGTTCTTTTGAATTTGAATATTATAATATTCAAAGGCAACTAAATGTCATAGTTTCCCTACCCTAAGGCACTGGGGAAAAATTGGTAAATCTGTGTCTTCTCATAGTGGAAAGTGGTAGATTCATTACTATTCAGGCAATCACAGGACTGGTTTCAGAGAGAACAAGAGCATCTCTGGTAACAATAATAACAAAGCCTGCTTTGGAAAGAATTTTTGAAATATAACAAGAGGTAGCTGGGACTAAACAAACCATCAAGGTGAATATATGGGCATATCCTTAAGTAATACTCAACAGAAACTCATAGAATTCCTATGCATACATAGCAGAGTCTGTTATTTCAATGACAGAACAATAGCACTTCTTTGGTTGCCCAATAATGCAATAATTTTCCACCTTAAAAATATTATATTAATAGCCTCACCACGTTCACTTTGACTAAATTTATTTATATATTTAGAATTTAATTTTACTGTGTATGTAGCATGTCTCGAGAAATTGAAAAAATAATTATATAAATTTAAGATGTAGTTCTTTCTCTCAAGGGCCTTTACAACTTTCTTTGGGAAACAAAGCTTAAAACATAAAAAAAAAAAAACAACCAGAAAACAAGACAGTATAAAATAACTTTTCACTTTTGCCCTAGTATTTTAAGGGAAGGCAAACATTGCTCAGCAAATGTGAGCTCCACTTGTTTAATAAGGGTGACATGATGGAGCAGCGTTTTAGAAAAAGAGATCTGATATATCAATGGGATGGGATGATTTGTGGAAGAGGTAACAAGAGGTTGGAAAACAGGTTACTTGGTTTTGCAGACGGGACTTAGTCTTTGAATAGGGTGCTAACTATGAAAATAAAAGGATATGGCATATCACAGAGAACACAGAAAAAAATCCATAGTCATAATCACTGATTAAATAGTGAAGATAAGAGGGATGGATCCATGGGGCGCCTGGGTGGCGCAGTCGGTTAAGCGTCCGACTTCAGCCAGGTCACGATCTCGCGGTCCGTGAGTTCAAGCCCCGCGTCAGGCTCTGGGCTGATGGCTCAGAGCCTGGAGCCTGTTTCCGATTCTGTGTCTCCCTCTCTCTCTGCCCCTCCCCCGTTCATGCTCTGTCTCTCTCTGTCCCAAAAATAAATAAAAACATTGAAAAAAAAAAAATTAAAAAAAAAAAAAAAAAAAAAAAAAGAGGGATGGATCCAAAAATAGATTCCTGGATTCCAACATGACTGAGTATGTATTATTGTAAGAAGTAGAGAAGAAGAGAAAGGGAATGTGGCTTAGGGGAGAGAAAGTCAGTGAAGTTGGTTGGTTTGATGTAAGTGGATATTGCTATTTAAAAAAATTTTTTTAATGTTTATTTATTTTTGAGAGAGAGAGAGAGAGAGAGAGCGCGCGTGCGTAAGCACGGGGGAGGGGCAGAGAGAGACAGAGACCCAGAATCTGAAGCAGGCTCCAGGCTCTGAGCTGTCAACACAGAACCTGACATTGGGCTTGAACACACAAGCAGTGAGATTATGACCTGAGCTGAAGTCTGATACTCAACCGACAGAGCCACTCAGGCACCCTGAATGTTGCTATCAAGAGCCTGCTAGAAATATTCAGTGGAATGTTAGAAACACTAAACTGTCAGAGAAAAAAGGGATTGATATAAAGAAAAAAATAAATCAGGACAGAGTTAGTAACGAACTAGACTTAACTCTAAGAAAGGAAAGAAAAGAAGTTCATGGAGGGGCGCCTGGGTGACTCAGTCGGTTAAGCATCCAATTTCGGCTCAGGTCATGATCTCGCAGTTCATGAGTTCAAGCCCCACATCTGGCTCTGTGCTGACAGCTCAGAGCCTGATGCCTGCTTCAGATTCTGTCTCCCTCACTCTCTGCCCCTCCCCTGTTCATGCTCTCTCTAAAATAAAAATTAACATTAAAAAAAATAAAGTTCATGGAAGTCTTTTCTGTCAAGTAGCAGGTGTTCAACAGCTCGGAGTGAAAATGGAATGAATAGCTGTTTATGACTGGTAACATATACATTTCTTTATTTCTCACAGCACAAAACATTATGTGTTGAAAGTGAGACTGTTTCAGAAAAAAGTGTCATAAGTACAAAAATCTGAAATTTACTGACAGCTTCTTATGTGCTTAGTTTTGTAGAAAGTATAAAAGCTAAAAAACAAGAATGCAAAAAAGGCAAACATTCTTTTTTCTCAAGGTACAATCTACTTAGTGGAATTAAAAAAATTTTTTTTTAACGTTTATTTATTTTTGAGACAGAGAGAGAGACAGAGCATGAACGGGGGAGGGGCAGAGAGAGAGAGAGACAGAGTCGGAAGCAGGCTCCAGGCTCTGAGCCATCAGCCCAGAGCCCAACGCGGGGCTCGAACTCACGGACCGCGAGATCATGACCTGAGCTGAAGTCAAACGTTTAACCGACTGAGCCACCCAGGCGCCCCTTAGTGGAATTTTAAAGCTAATAACCACCAAGTACTAACTATGAACCAAGCATTGTCTAAGTGCTTTACATGTATTATCTCATTTAATCCTTGTGGTAGGCACTAGTACTGTTTCCATTTTATAGATGAGAAAATTGAACCATGGAGAGCTTACTCTAAGGTTATACAGCTAGTTAGTATAGAACCAGCAAGTCTGGTTCTAAATCCTTTTTTCCCCCATATTTATTTATTTATTTTCAGAGAGAGCAAGTGGGGGGAGGGGCAGAGAAAGAGGGAGTGAGAGAGAATCCCACGCAGGCTCCATGCTGCCAGCACAGAGCCCAACACAGGCTCCAACTCTGGAAACTGTGAGATCATGAACTGAGCAGAAACCAAGAGTTGGACGCTTAACTAACTGAGCCACTCAGGCATCCCTAGAGCCCATTCTTAACCACAACAATAAAGATTCACAAAACACGTTGTGCTAATTACTAAAATACGCAATATATTCCAAGGGCCAAGTAAGAGGAATAATAAATTAATACAATGGGTATCTAGGGGACAAAGAAATAACTGTGAAAATTAATAGTTAAGGAATGCTTTGTGGAAAATGTAAGAATTGAATTCATCTTTATTATTTTTTTTTTTAATTTTTTTTAAACGTTTATTTATTTTTAAGACAGAGAGAGACAGAGCATGAATGGGGGAGGGTCAGAGAGAGGAAGACACAGAATCTGAAACAGGCTCCAGGCTCTGAGCTGTCAGCACAGAGCCCGATGCGGGGCTCGAACTCACAGACCTTGAGATCATGACCTGAGCCGAAGTTGGCCGCTTAACCAACTGAGCCACCCAGGCGCCCCTGAATTCATCTTTAAAGATGGGTTAGATGGACAAAGAAAATAAGGAGTTGCAAAGGAGGCATGATACATGGGATCCTATATGAACCAGGAACACATGTGTGATAAACCAAATTTTGTGGACAAACATCCAAGAAAATATTTCCAACCAGATGGGTTAAACTGATAATTAAATATTTAGCTCCTATGTTCTGTCTTACAACTACTTAATATTTTATTATAAGTTCTCTTTGTCGGATAAGACAAATATGCAATGAAACAAAACTTCCAGTTAGATGAAAAAGAAAGATGAATGTATAATAGTTACAACCTAGTCCCATTTGGGGCCCAAATAAATCTTCTCATTTAGTCTTCAAGAAAGCCGTATGAATTAGACAATATTTTTCACATTTTATAGAGGCAGAAATTGGAGCAGAGAAAAGGGAAGTTACTTGCTGGAGATCCAGCTGGCGGAGCCACAATTTGAACCTAAGCAGTCAAATTCTGAGCCTGGACTCCTATTTCCATAAAGAAGACACCATATGACCCTAAAAAAACCCTCCAAAGATTTAACTATCCTTGCATTTGCTTACCTTGAAGACCTGCATATTTAAGAGATGACCAGTTTGGGATGTCGTAACAGCCTCCACCATCTTCTTGTTCTTCTGCTTCACATCGGTAAAGTACCTGATTCAGCTCAGCCAAAGTTAATTTAGAAGCAATACTAAGAAGTGGAAAATAAAGAGAACTGGTTAAATACAGTAAAATTTCACTTGCTGTCAATAAAACTAAAGAGGAAAATCTGAATCATAACCATAAAGTGTCTTAGCAATATATGTTTTAGGAATTTGGCATTATGATATACATTATAAACAATATTCATTATGAATAGTAGTTTAAAGATAAAACATGCTAAAAATTCAGTTAGAAGTAACACTTCTTCCAAGCAAAAAAAAAAAAAAAAAATGAATTGTCAAATTTTACTACTTAGAGTATGCTAGAAAATTTTTTGGTTGCTACCACCTTTTTCTCACAAATTTACTTTTTTAATCTTTCTAGTTGGGCTTAGTTGTTTCTTTATATTCTATGTGGGACATCAATAGCTTTTTATGCTAATTATCTTGAAATCAAAATACTTCTCAAAGACTAGTAAAGGGATAATCAAAAGTCACAGTTAACCACCTTAGAAATCAGGTAGAATTTCTCTCCTTTTCCTTTTCTCCTTTCCACAGGTTGCATTACCCTTTAGTTGGGTTATTCAGGAAACCAGGATTTTCTTAGATAAAGATGCTTCTTGATAGTAGTTGGAAGGAAGTGTCTATCATGGCCTTGGTTTCCCTTTGTCCAGGTAGCAGTGAGACTGTATTACTGACTACACCTGAATACAACCAAAAACTCTACTTTCTTGCAATTCTAGCTGTTTAGTCATTTCATTTTACCTAACTGAACACAAATCCTCCTGAGTTGTATGTGAACACATAATCCTCTTGAATGTACTTCCTTCCTTCTCTTTTAGTTCCGCCTCAGCTTAGAAAATTATTGTTGGCTGTGCTTTATTCCCTGTCTCTGCCTAGACTCTGTCCCCACAGCTGGGACTCACTTCTTCATCTGCAGTCTGTGAATCAAGTTTGACCAAATCAGTCAGCAGTCTCAGTATCAACTCCATTCTAGGGCAATATTTTTCAACACGTGCCAGGGAACTTGCATATGAATTCCCTGGAGCTTATTAAAATGCATATTTCTTGGCCTTGCCCCAAAATAACCTGAGTAGGTCTGAGGATGAATATTCATTTTATAAGTACTGTGCAGAAACACCAAATTGCTTCATCACAGATTTTTTTTAGAATGCAACTACTTTTCTAACAATAGTCTGAATGGAGCTAATATCCTTAATGATAAAAGCTCTTATAAAAACAAAAAGTTGAACACAACAGAAAAATGGACTGGTACATAAAATGATATTTCATGGACAGCCAGTGAACAACAACAAAAATTTAGCTTGGGGGTGCCTGGCTGGCTCAGTTGGAGGAGCATGCAACTCCTGATCTCAGGGTCATGAGTTCGGGACCCACACTGGGTGTAGAGATTGCTAAAAAGACAAACTTAAAAAAAAATTTAGCTTAACTAATATTTAAAACAAATTAAGATGTGACTTTAAAGTAGTTTATGTTTACAAATTTGATTAGTAATAGCTAACACTCATCGATCACTTACCATCATCTTATAATCACTGTTCTAAGTGTTTTACATAAATAATCATAACTGTTTAAAAGAGGCACTATATTGATATCTATTAGGTTGCTTGCCCAAGGTCTTACTTCTTACAGCTATGAGAGTCTGAAATCAATTCAGGTTGGTTCCATATTCTATGCTCTTAACATTACATTGTAACAATATATACTCAGAATTGGTAACAATGTCAAGTAATGGACACCCTTACATAGAGCTGAAAGAATAAAATCTTTCTGGAGGAGGTTTGGCAGTTTTAAAAGCCTCAGATATGTGGAGATAGCCTTATGAAGAAATTCCGTTTCTGGAAATTTATCCTAGTATTTATGACAGCAAACATATATGGAGCATTTATTATGTGCCATCAAGTGTTAAGTGCTTTCTATGCAGTATCCTATTTAACCCTTACTAAATTTAAGAGGTAGGTGCTATTATCAGCCCAGTTCTTCAGGTGGAAAAACTGAGATGAAGAAAATCTTAATATGTTGTCTAAGATTATTTTAGGAATACTGAAGCTGGAGTGAAAGCCAACTCTAAATTTCAAAACCCAAGTTTTTTGGTATTATGTGGTACCACCTAGTAAGGGAATAGATAGTAAGGGAATGACTAAGAATTCAGGCAAAGATGAATGTAAAAAAACCATACATAACAGGGAATTATTGGATGTAGTTTAGATGTCCAAAAACTGGAGGCTGAGTAAATAAATTTGGGGATAGCCAAATAATAGAATAATATGCTCCCCCTTTTTGTGTGTTTCAAATTTTTTTTAAATTCTAGCCAGTAAGGGGCGCCTGGGTTGCTCAGTCTGTTGAGCATCTGACTTTGGCTCAGGTCACACTCCGTGAGTTTGAGCCCTGCATCGGGCTCTGTGCTGACAGCTGGGAGCCTGGAGCCTGCCTCAGATTCTGTGTCTCCCTCTCTCTGAACCTCCTGTTTGAGCTCTTGTCTTTCTCTGTCTCAAAAATAAATAAACACTAAAGAAAAATTAAAAAAAAAAATTCTAGCCAGTTAGCAACATAGTGTATGTTAACTCTAGCAGGAGTAGAATTTAGTGATTCATCACTTACATATAATACCCAGTGCTCATCACAACTAATGCCCTCCTTAATACCCATCACCCATTTAGCCCACCCCTCCCCCGCCCACCTCCCCAATACAGTCTCTTTTAAAAAATGATGTGGTAAGGAATATGATGAATGTAACTTAGCCTCAAATAGTTCAGAAAAATTGTGTACATGTGCATGTGTGTGTGTGTGTGTATAGAGATGTATGTATCTGTTTGCATGTATCTACCTATTGCTACATATAGAGAGTGCGTGAGTGTGAGAGAGTGCACAAGCAAGCACACACACAAATGATAAAGCAATAGGACAAAATGTTAATAACAGATGATGCTGATACTACTGGCCTTTGGACCACCGTGTGAATAGCAAGGATATAGAGGACTCTTATAAAAAACTGCTTCAATCAGACTTGTGGTAACTGATCAGTTATTAAAATGGCAAATCTCCATAAACTACTTACAAAGCGAAAGGAATTTTTAATATAGGATCTGAGTTGTCAACAGCAAGGCTTCCAGATTTAAAGTGAGGACTGAACTGTGTCAGATGATTTCGAAGAATTCCAACAGCGACTTGTGCATGTGGATCAAGACTAACTCTGAAAATGTTAATTAAAAAATAGTTACTTTTTAGGAATGATTTATTCCAAATTAACTCAATATATAATCTATTTTACAAACAAAGGAGCGCCTGGGTGGCTCAGTTGGTTAAGGTCTGACTTTGGCTCAGGTCATGATCTCTTGGTTGACGAGTTTGAGCCCATGTTGGGATCTGTGCTGACAGCTCTGAGCCTGGAGCCTACTTTGGATTTTGTGTCTTCCTTTCTCTCTCCCCCTCCCCTGCTTGCACTCTGTCTCTCTCTCTAAAAAATAGATAGACATTAAAAAAAAAACAAACCCAAAAACAAACAAAGTCAACAGTTTGAATTCCAACATACCTGAATATAATAACACTTCCCGGAGACAAGTTTTCAAATTCTATTTCTTGAATATATTCGTTGGGTCCTTTCGTGGCAACTCCAGCTTGTTTAACAATTTTACTTTCACTAAGCTTGAAAAAAATTGTATAAGACCATTTAACAAATAATTCTAATGTCCTTAAAATGTTAAATACAGCAGTAAGATTAGAGTCCCCAAATACCTGAATATGTTCTCTAATTTCTACTGTGATATTTGGCATTCCATTGATGAAATTCTCATCCTTCCGATAAGGTTTTGCATTTCTCTCAATAGTTCTGGCTTCAAGAACTACTTCTTCAATTTTGCCTAGGAATACATGAAATGTTAATGAAATTTCATATTAAACCACCTGAAATTAGGAGCTGCTAAAGGGTTTTAAAATAACTTAAAGTTGAATATGAAATATCAGTCTGAGGGTAGATGATTGTACCCAAGATGCATTTTTCACACAATGTTTTTGTTTTTAAAACATAAATTAACAAAGATTTATTTGAAAAGAGATCTTATTCAAGTAATAATGGCTTAGCTCTCAGGAACAATATATAACCTTCCTAATTTTGAGCAGAGAGAAAATAAATCACTTAGAAGACTTGTATTAAGAATTGGAAAATTTCAGAAATACAAAAAGTAGGGAAAAATTAAAAAAACCCAGGTCCTACTTCCTAGCTTAAGAAAACATTACAAATGTGTATCTTTCCTTCTCCTTCAGAGGTAACTACTATCTACAGTTTGGCGTTCACTGATCCTGTGCACTTTTACTACATATGTCTGTTTCCTGACACAACAGGTTATTTTCCTATTTCCAAGCTTTATTAAAATGGATTCAGATTATATACATAGTTCTGCAACTTGCTTTCTATTATACAACACTGTATATTTTAGATTTGTTCACATTGCTACATTAGCTGCAGCTCATTTATTTCAAATGCCATATAGCATTCCACTGTATGAATATACCAAATATATTCTCATCCCTGTCTTCTAACGGAATATCTGAGAGTTGTTCAGAGATATACCTAGGACAGAAGTGCTGAGTCAAAGGATACATAAAACTTGAATTTTATTATTTAAATAATTTAAGCTTTAAGCCATTAATCTGACAACAGGTAACAGCACCCTTTGGATCCAGAAATTCTACTTCTTGAAATATATACTAAGAGCTTGTTTAAATTTTTTTTTAATGTTTTATTTATTTTTGAGACAGAGAGAGACAGAGCATGAATGGGGGAGGGTCAGAGAGAGAGGGAGACACAGAATCTGAAGCAGGCTCCAGGCTCTGAGCTGTCAGCACAGAGCCTGACGTGGGGCTCGAACCCATGGACCATGAGATCATGACCTGAGCCGAAGTCGGATGCTTAACCGACTGAGCCACCCAGGCGCCCCACTAAGAGCTTGTTTAAAAGAAAAAATTATTCTGAAAAAAATTATTCCTAATGTATATTCAAAACTTAAATAAGACACCGCTAAACATATAAAGAATATTAAAAATAGAATACTAACATAATAAAATATGAAATATTGAACATCATGAAAATCACAATTTCGTGGACCAAATGGGGATGTTTTAGTAATGACTGGTGACCAAAACAAAATTTGAGGTAATACTGTCCACTGATCCCAGCCATGTAAAACTATATATGTACATTAGCAACAATTAGACAAGATTACTGAATATACACGTGTAAACAGTTAAAAATAACTAATGAACATTTAATCCTAAAACTGTTCAAGTTGATAATTTTTAAAAATTGGAGTTATGCATATTTAACAACTAGCAACCGACATAGAATATGATTATTATTTTTTTTTTTAATTTTTTTTTTCAACATTTATTTATTTTTGGGACAGAGAGAGACAGAGCATGAACAGGGGAGGGGCAGAGAGAGAGGGAGACACAGAATCAGAAACAGGCTCCAGGCTCTGAGCCATCAGCCCAGAGCCTGACGCGGGGCTCGAACTCACGGACCGTGAGATCGTGACCTGGCTGAAGTCGGACGCTTAACCGACTGCGCCACCCAGGCGCCCCATGATTATTTTTATAAGAATCTTCATCTATTCTTATAATTGACAGACTGGGATAGCTGTTAATGCTCACAGGAGAATGTTTTGCTAGAATATATGATATATAACAGTAAGTGAGGAAATAAAATACACACATCTAGAAAAAAATCTAGCAATAATAAGGATATATCTCAGGGATGCATTTTATAATTGTCAAAGAAGAGATATGGGAAGACTATAATTGCTGTATGTTCACAAAAGAGAGAAATTACTGAGTACTTAGAAAAGGTTTTTCAAGGGAGGTGGAACTTTAGTTCTTAAAAGATGTGAAAAATACACATATATAGATGTTAGTAAGACTACTTGAGGACCAATGAAAATATCTATCTGGTTAAAATAGTGGAGTAACAGAGGGCTAGGAAGGCAGTTGAGGATGGGTTATGAAGAGCCTTAAATATTAAACTATTTTTTACTTTGGTTACTACACACTATAAGTGTGTAGGTATGTACATGCACATACACAAATACATACACACAAATATACATACAGACACATGAATGTACACATATATTTCTTGGGTATAAAAGAAATACATGTAGGTTTTATAAAAATTAGGAAATATGGGAATGTATTAAGATAAAAATAAAGCTATTTCACAACTCAAAAAATGTTAATATTTGAGAATATTTCTGACCAGGTTTTGTTCCATGTAGTAAAAACGTAAGTTCCCCCAAATCAATTCCTTTCTTCCATTCTTTTTTAAAGTAAGCTCTATACCCAACATGGGGCTTGAACTCACGACCCTGAGCCAGTCAGGTGCCCCAACTTACCCAAAATTTCAAATTCTTTTTCTCAACTACAGCTATACTTGCAATGTGTTATAATATATGCTATATAATTACAATTTAATATAACAAAGTAATATAATCACAATATACCAGGGATATATTGCATTACCAGGGATGCACATTTGAGGTACTTCCTTGCTGTAAAATGAGGTCTTAGGATTCCTGAAAGCAGTTCTAGACACAGACACAACAGACTGATGAATACTGGGCGAATGTCTTGTTACTGCCACTATGTCTTCATCAACCTGATCCACATACACCTGAGAAACAGAAAGAGAAAACACATTAGCACTCAAACTGGAAAGACTTACTCTGAAATTAAACCTTAAGAAACTTAACAAAAATTTAGTTTCTTGCCTGAATGAAACCCTTGGCCCCAAGCTCTTGATGAAGTTTATTGATAGCACATCTCGCCGCAATAATTCCACTTTGGAAATTAACTTCACCTGTATTTGATGGCAATGCTCCAGGATTCCACTTAGTATAAAACCGTTCTTCAGAAACCACTGAAATCTGAACAGAGTTAAAACTTAGCCATGTATACATTTTAATTATAATGAGAACTTTTGGTAAAAGTGCTCAAGGTTGTTGGCCATTGTGGATTTAAAAAAAAAACAACAACACGCAAACACACCTGATGAGGCACTAATTCATCATAGCCTTTAGTACTTCCACTAGCACAACATGCCATAGAAACAATCGTGGTACTCGGGAGAGCATCATATTCTGACCTATGCTAGAGAACAATAAACAAACAAACAAAAAACAACCAAGTTTATTTTCTTTTAAATGCAAAGTGAAGTAAAGGATACATAGTTACACACTATAAGACATTCTTTAAAGACATGCTTTAAAACAAATAAAACATTAAAAAACTATGTACCACAATCACTTATAAATCTAAGACATGATTCTGAAGTATGTAGATATTATTGCCACTAAGTATCAGAGAACTAAGTATCAAAACATTTATTTATTGATTTTTCCTTTTTCAAGTTTTTATTTAAATTCCAGTTAGTTAACAGCCAGTGTGTAACATTAGTTTCAGGTGTAGAACTGAGTGATTCATCACTTACATACAACACCCAGTGCTCATCACAAGTGCCCTCCATAATACCCATCACCCATTTCATTTAGCCCATGCCCCCAACTACCTCCTCTCCAGCAACCCTCAGTTTGTTCTCTATACTTGAGTCTCTTTTATGGTTAGTGTCTCTCTCTCTCTCTCTCTCTTTTTTTCTCCTATGTTGATCCATTACATTTCTTAAATTCTACATGAATTTAGCAAAATAAGTAAACACAAGAAAGAGATTAGATACTTACCACAATAGGACACTCATTATCATGGGTAATATCCATAAACAGGGCGTGTGCAATAGCCGGCATTAAAGGCCTCAGACAAGGCTGAACAAAGGATCCAACAGGTTCTCCTCCATATCTATAAACTAACCTCCCTTCTTCATGGCTATTATATGCACTCATTGCCTCTGCAAAGCATTACAAAATATTTTAACAATCTTCATTATTGTCCAGAAGAGGTTAGGTTTCTTATCATAACTAACTTTCCAAACAAAGGCCACATAAATATTATAAAAAATAAAACTACTTTAAACATTTAAACAAATGTCTATTACTTTAAGTGACAAAAAAAGTCTTCTCTATAACTTAGCCGAAGAAAAGGCTTATGTAGGTAAAAGGGAACACATGTTGTTTATTAGGATGTTGGTTATATAAAATCTATGGGAAAAAACCTAAGATTATATCATCTATCCAAGTAGGAGATGAAAAACAGATTTGTAGATTTTCAAAAACAAAAAAATACTTTTGTTCACGAGTCAATTCATCCTACTGGTCTTTCAATTTATTTTATTTATTTATTTATTTATTTATTTAAATGAAATTTATTGACAAATTGGTTTCCATACAACACCCAGTGCTCATCCCAAAAGGTGCCCTCCTCAATACCCATCACCCACCCTCTCCTCCCTCCCACCCCCCATCAACCCTCAGTTTGTTCTCAGTTTTTAACAGTCTCTTATGCTTTGGCTCTCTCCCATTCTAACCTCTTTTTTTTTTTTTTTCCCTTCCCCTCCCCCATGGGTTCCTGTTAAGTTTCTCAGGATCCACATAAGAGTGAAACCATATGGTATCTGTCTTTCTCTGTATGGCTTATTTCATTTAGTATCACACTCTCCAGTTCCATCCATGTTGCTACAAAAGGCCATATTTCATTTTTTTCTCATTGCCATGTAATATTCCATTGTGTATATAAACCACAATTTCTTTATCCATTCATCAGTTGATGGACATTTAGGCTCTTTCCATAATTTGGCTATTGTTGAGAGTGCTGCTATAAACATTGGGGTACAAGTGGCCCTATGCATCAGTACTCCTGTATCCCTTGGATAAATTCCTAGCAGTGCTATTGCTGGGTCATAGGGTAGGTCTATTTTTAATTTTCTGAGGAACCTCCACACTGCTTTCCAGAGCGGCTGCACCAATTTGCATTCCCACCAACAGTGCAAGAGGGTTCCCGTTTCTCCACATCCTCTCCAGCATCTATAGTCTTGGTCTTTCAATTTAAAAATGAGATATTTTGGGGGCGCCTGGGTGGCTCAGTTGGTTAAGCCTTCGACTTGGGTTCAACTCATGATCTCACGGGTCACCAGTTTGAGCTCCGCGTTAGGCTCTCTGCTGACAGCTCTGAGCCCAGAGCCTGCTTCAGATTCTGTGTCTCCCTCTCTCTCTGCCCCTCCCCTGCTTGCACTCTGTCTCCCTCTCTCAAAATAAATAAATAAACATTGAAAAAAGTTTTTAATGAGATATTTTTCCCCAAAGTGGAAATTTTTCCTAATAAAAACAGACTGAGTTACAGAAAATGTTGTATAGAGTATTTAAAAGAACATTAACTATGTTGGAAGTTACTAAACATTGTATATAAAGCTATTAAATGCCTTTAATCTACTTGAACAAAAACTAAAGTTTCAGATGGGAAATACACGTCAACAAGCCTACCTCTTATTAGGGAGCTAATGCCCAGTCTAGTAACAAAGACATTGTCCAGGTCTTCGCTTCCCGTGAACAGTTCGGCTACTACATACAAATTGGGTTGCAATTTCCTAGCAGCATCCAACATGTACTGCAAAAAGCACAGTCACACATGTAACACAAAGAGAAAAGCGAGTAGTGGGGAAGGACAGGAGGCAGAACTAGGCATGGAGTTGACATAGGAAAATATCACGGAGCAAGACAAAATGGAAATCCAAGAGGAATTTCCAAATAAATTTAATTGTACACATGTAAGAAAACATAAAACGGACCAATACACAGAGGAAACAAGAGAATTTATAAATAGAAAACAGTTAAAAAGGAAGATTAGATTTTGCAAAGATATAGAAACACAAGGGGGGCAAAAAAAGGAAGAAGAAAAATGTTAGTGTCACATTAAAAAACGTAAACCATACTGCTGTGATTCTGCTAGGCTTTCCCCCTGTTTTATGTGCATTTGTTTTTAATACTCTAACCAGACTATTAATTTTCAGGCAGCTGACTAAGCCATTATTAGGAAATTCCCTGATGGTGAATCATTTAGCTATTGCAAAGATTAGGTCTGACGAACCATAGTAAAGCTAGCTTTTCCTACAGATGGTAGTAAAATCTTAATCAGAAATTAAATCAATTCCAATTTTTTTTCATATAACATTTGTAAAAAGGTTAACAAAATAATTGAAATTCTATCAGCTAACAAGTAAAATCCTAGAGGATTTTGTAACTCAAAATTAAGGAAACTGAGTTTTAATTTTCTGTTTTGTCGTAATAACAACCTTAGAAATATGTATATATGGCTGTTACTAAAAGTACAATAAGAAAAAGACCTCTGCAAGTTTTTGGAGCTAAAAAATGTGCTACCATCTTAACTAATGTTCACTAAAGTCTTCCAAATCAAGTCAATTTTTCATCATAGGACTTGAAGCATATTCATTATAATACGGCTTTAGAATAATAGGTATTTTCCAGATATGCACACATTCCGAAAGAATAGTAAGTTGTCACTGGGAAGCTATCAAAGGTCTTATAAACGGGATGAAAATTTTAAGTGTTTTCAAAGCTGTATTACGTAGAAGATAATGCTATAAATTTTGGCACTGTTTCAGTTTCAGTAAAAAGCCCGAAGAGGGATAAACAACCTTTATGTTTACACTTACACTTTTATAAATAATTAATTACAAATTGATTGAAAGAGGCTAAAACTAGCTTCAATATGCTGTAATGTTAGTGCTTAAATAATAACATAATATGTAACAGGTGACTTCACAGTGTCTATTAATATATTAAAAGCAAACTAAGAATAACAAGGATAAGACAAATTGAAATTTATATACCACTAAAATATTATTTAAAGTTAATAATAAAATAGTAATAATATGTTAACAATATGCATGACAGTATGGTTATGTATATATTATCAGAGACAATATGATCTACTTCCCTAAATTAAAATAAAAATATTAACCTATCAAACATTTTATAGCCCAGTATTCCATAACAACTGCATTAAAAGATTCTGTTACAATTGTGAAATTATGCCAAAGTGCGAAATACTCCCACCAACTCAATGCCAGTGTCTAACTAGCAAAAGGAAACACGTATTTGCATGTTTTATTTAAGGAAAGTGAGGAAAGAACACTACATTTCTTTTTTTTAATGCAGATGAATTGTTTTTCTGTACCTCAGCTACGTGAAGGGGTGTGGAGTGGCAGTTATCAAGACGCACTCCCTGGAAATAAGTCGCAGTTATTTCAGTGTATTTTTTCATGTGTGCCCAGAGAAAAGGACAGTCGTCTGGTTTATTCCCATAGCGTAATTTGACGCTGTCTCCCCAGCAAATAAGTTCTCTCCTTAGATAAACATCTGAACCTGTTAAGAAAGGAGCTTGCTTTCAGTGGGTCAGGGAATAGAATAAAAACAATTACTTCAAGGAAATACTGCTGTTTTTAAATCACACCGACTATTTCTACCACAAACCATATATTGGTTAAAATTATGTCTAAAATGGTATCGGCATCTAAATTTATAAAGTTTTACAAAGTTAACATTATTTTATATCTTACATCTATTTCACCAAAATTCTGTTACAATCTCTTCTAAAAATGTGTGCTTAATGTCAAAAATTCAAGTTGCTTCTGAAAGGAAAACTGTAGCAGTAGTATCACAGGCCCTTTGAAGATAGAGTTTTACCAAAAACATTTAAACCTGCCTTTCCACCTTGTTACTCATTGTTGGCAATAAGTTACATTACATCCACAGCCTAGGGCAGAAGGCCTTTTCTCACTTAGAATAACTAGAAAGGAGAATGCAGAGATACTTAAACCCAAAGTACATTCTTTTTAAAAAAATGATATTTTTGAATTAAATTTAATGTCATTAAAACAGACTTCTGAAATGTTAAAAAACAAATACATTGATGGGTACCCAGCAAAATTCTTCCTGGCAAAGAAACAGCTGTAGAAAAATAAAATGCTAGGAGAGAGAGGGGACCTGAAAGCTGAATTTAGTGTAATTGCTATTCAAATAACTTAATACCTCTCTGGCTACTGAATGAAATATGTCTTAAGGTAATATAATTGTAATAGCAATAGTGTCAAATGTATTTTAAAAATGCAATAGATTAAATTTTTGACCAAATAAAACCTTGTGCAGAACCATCATATAAAATAGGTGAAAGCCATTCTAGTTGAGCATATGAGGAGAAGGAGGGGAAAGAAGGGGGAAAGGAAAAGATGAATCCCATCTTTTTCATCAATCCCTTCTCTTCTCTCTCAAACTGCATGCACTTCTGGCACCTCTGTGATGAAATACTTTAAGAACCATTAGCCTAGTGGGGAAAAAAAGTCAACGAAATAGTTTATATTTTGAGCTTGCCATAAAGTTTTCTTTCCCTATCCACAGAGAAGTTAACAAAAATGATATACCTGGTTCAGCAAAGTTTCGAAGGGGATCATCTCCCATTACCCACCCATTATGTGCCATCAGAAAACAAGCTTTATTTGGGTGATGAATCATAGATTCTTCTGCGGAGAGGGTCATTTCTTCAAATGGGAAAGTAAAATATCTATCGAGATACAATTAAATATTAAATCCACAGAGAGAAACTCTTTGGAAACAATTTAAATTAGTACTATCAAAATACAGTACTTCCTCCTTAACAAATAAAATAAGATTAGTTCGACACTATAGAAAATAAACTTCATTACAGGTCAAAACTCTTCAGAAGATTTCCTTTTTTTAATAAAAAATTTTCAAAAATGTTTATTTATTTTTGAGAGAGAGATAGAAAGTGAGTGGGGGTGGGGCACAGAGAGAGAGAGAGAGAGAAGGAGACACAGAATCTGAAACAGGCTCTGGGCTCTGAACTGTCAGCACAGAGCCTGACACGGGGCTTGAATTTGGGAACAGTGAGATCATGACCTAGGCTAAAGTAGAACACTTAACCAACAGAGCCACCCAGGTGCCCCCAGAAGATTTTCTGAGTAAATCTACTAGATTTGAGAAATGCAGTTAGCATTATAGCATTCTCCGGTTAACATCTTAAATAATAACTTAAAAAACCTCATAAAATTACTAAGAAAATCACTGAGGTATTGATGTTACTTTGTAAAAGCTGTTACTACACCTCAGTTGCCTAATCTGTGCTGCACATGACCTACAAGATAAGGAGCTAAATGCTGGTTCAATTTGATTGACATTGAGTTTATTATAGTAAGTACACAGTCCTCCAGAAACATTATTATAAATGATTATAAATTGGTTCATAGTGATGATAGTTTCTCTAAACATTGGACTAACAAAATTAATTAATATTAAGCCTAGCTACCAAATCAAAACTTCCATTTCAATTAAAAAATGTACTGGAGTTACACATTAAAGGAAGCATTCAGATTAAACTGAGAAGTAAAATACAATTTTCAATTTTTAACTTTTAATGAGAAGAAAACAAAAATGGAATACCTGGTAACTAAAGGATGTTTTCTAGTGACAGGTCCTAGTTTAGGACCATGGCCAGCCAGTCGTTCATAAAACACATTTCCCAAGAGGCAATTAACTGCCTAGAACACATTAAATGAGGTTATGTCAGTAAAACCAACAACAGCACACATTATTAAGACTCAAAGAAAATCAGTAGTTCAAAAGTAGGCGAAACCTGTTCCTGATGATAGTTCACAAGTTGGTGCTTCTCTGAATTTAATTCCTCAATTCTCTTGCGGAACCAGTTACAGCATTCATTAATTGCAGCTGGCCCATTGCTAGAGCAGAGACAGCAATACACACTTAATATTGAATGCTTTTAAAATTCAACATTTAAACATTTTCTTACAAGGGTGAATGAATATATTTAAATATATTCATCAGGATCTTAATTATAGCTGAAGTTTTCCAATTGTAAAAAATTTTATATACACATATAGGAACATGGACCAGCATACAGAAAATAGAGGAAAGCATCAGGCATTTGAAGGAGTAGAATTATGGCAAATTCATTTATTTCATTTTCTATTCAGGAGTCTAAGAAATAGCATAATAGTAATACTAGCTGTGAAGGTTTGTAACTAATATCATCCTTTATTTTGTAGGAAAAATAAGTAACATACTCATGTGGTATGAAAGTTGCTAGTGCAACGTTCATATCTACAGTACAGCCAAGCCTTCTGTATTCAGGATCTTGAATAATCTTAAGGTGTTTCTTCGGATCAGGTTTGGTTGTTATTTTCCTATTTTCTGAAAACAAGAGCAAGAAAAGATGATATCTTAAATGCAAATATCCGCAAGGAGATTGTAATCATTACTGATTCCAAATTTTTAATTTACAATTTTTTCATAGAAAATAAAATGTTTATTTCACAAGCAGCCTTCCTACCCCCATCTTCCTGAACACCACCTAACACACACACATTCACACACACACTCACACACATACTCACACACACACACATATATATATATATATATATATATATATATATATATATACACACACAGAGAGGGCGGGGCAGGAGGGGGGGAGGGAAGGGAGGGAGGGAGAGACAAGAACATTATAGAAGAAAAACACAGGGATTCCTATCAGTTCAAACACTTCCCCACTTTTCTGCTTCAGTCGGCATTCACTTATTCTACTATACATTTTTTAGGGCATTAAGGATGCTGGTGGCACAAGTTTTCTTTTTAGGTGTTAGCAAATACACTAATATCAGGAGGTCTTTTTCTTCAAAGACTGCTTTCTATTCAAAAGTGTTTCTTTACATTCTCTGAAAGAAGCACACAGGGTTGTTTCTATACTTTTTTCCTTTTCACCAACAAGCATATTCCTTACATAAAAATAAAAAACTAAAAAGTAAATAAATGCTCTGTGGGAGGAATTTTCATGCCTTTTCTGGAACTTGTTCTTAGTAAATTAGGTGTTGTGCAGGATTGCCCCCACTGGGCTTGATTTTATAATTACTAATTAATATCTGGCTTATTCTAAAGAGATCTTGAAGTGGCTTATAAAAACACAAAATAAGATAAAATATATATAAACTCTTAAAATCTAGTGTCTGAGGTTCATCTGCAAGAGTAACCATATGAGCAATACCTATCAAAATAATACCAGCATTTTTCACAAAGCTAGAACAAACAATCATAAAATTTGTATGGAATCAGAAAAGACCCCAAATAGCCAAAGCAATCTTGAAAAAGGAAACCAACACAGGTGGCATTATAATTCTGGACTTTAAGCTGTATTACAAAGCTGTATCATCAAGTATGGTACTGGCACAAAAACAGACACTCAGATCAATGGAACAGAATAAAGAACCCAGAAATGGACCCACAAATGTATGGCCAACTAATCTTTGACAAAGCAGGGAAGAATATCCATCCGATGGAATAAAGACAGTCTCTTCAGCAAGTGGTGCTGGGAAAACTGGACAGCAACATGCAGATAAATGAACCTGGACCACTTTCTTATACCATACACAAAAATAAACTCAAAATGAATGAAAGACCTAAATGTAAGACAGGAAGCCATCAAAATCCTCGAGGAGAAAGCAGGCAAAAACCTCTTTGACCTTGGCCACTGCAATTTCTTACTCAACATGTCTCCAGAGGCAAGGGAAACAAAAGCAAAAATTAACTACCAGGATCTCCTCAAAATAAAAAGTTTCTGCACAGGGAAGGAAATAATCAGCAAAACTAAAAGGCAACTGATGGAATGGGAGAAGATATTTGCAAATGACATATCAGATAAAGTGTTAGTATCCAAAATCTATAAAGAACTTATCAAACTCAACACCCCAAAAACAAATAATCCAGTGAAGAAATGGGCAAAAGACATGAATAGACACTTCTCCAAAGAAGACATTCAGATGGCCAACCGACACATGAAAAAATGCTCAACATCACTCATCATCAGGGAAATACAAATCAAAACCACCATGAGATACCACCTCGCACCTGGCAGAATGGCTAATATTAACAACTCAGACAACAACAGATGTTGGCAAGGATGCGGAGAAAGAGGATCTCTTTTGCGCTGTTGGTGGAAATGCAAACTGGTGCAGCCACTCTGGAAAACAGTATGGAGGTTCCTCAAAAAACTAAAAATAGAACTACCCTATGACCCAGCAATTGCACTACTAGGTATTTATCCAAGGGATACAGGTATGCTGTTTTGAAGGGGCACATGCACCCCAATGTTTATAGCAGCACTATCAACAATAGCCAAAGTATGGAAAGAACCCAAATGTCCATCGATGGATGAATGGATAAAGAAGATGTGGTATACATATACAATGGAGTATTACTTGGCAATCAAAAAGAATGGAATCTTGCCATTTGCAACTACGTGGATGGAACTAGAGGATATTATGCTAAGCAAAATTAGTCAGAGAAAGACAAGTACCATATGACTTCACTAATATGAGGACTTTAAGACACAGAACAGATGAACACAAGGGAAGGGAAGCAAAAATAATATAAAAACAGGGAGGGGTACAAAACATAAGGGACTCTTAAATATGGAGAACAAACAGAGGGTTATTGGAGGGGTTTGGAGAGGGGATGGGCTAAATGGGTAAGGGGCATTAAGGAATCTACTCCCAAAATCATTGTTGCACTATTTACAAATTAAAATTAAATTAAATTAAATTAAATTAAATTAAATTAAAAAAGAGTAACCATATGAAAACTGCCAAGAAGTGTTTGAAAAAAAAGAAAAAGCTACACAATCAGTGTAAATGATAAAACAGTCTTCAATATTGATAGAGTGAATAAAAGATCACTGTAATAGTATAGATAACAAACCCATATATATTTTGCACATGACTACACTATGAAGGATTTATGGTGGTACTACAAATCAGTAAAAAAGGATGGATTATAAATTCAATATCATTTTCTGAATAAAAATAAATACCTTATATAATATACAAAAATAAATTACAGGTGTATTGAACATTTAAATGTAAAATATAAATAAGATTATTAGAAGAAAACAATGTTGATGGAAGGATTTTTCTCAGCATGATGTGAAATCAGAAGCCATAAAAGACAAGACTGACAAATTTGACTATACTGAAAAAAATACCTCCATAAATCAAGAGTTAAAGGATCAACAGCATACTAGGAGGGCATATGTGAGGCCAGTATAATAAGGAATCACCAATAATAATGTCAATGTGAAAATGTCAAATAACCCCAACCTAACAGAAAAATAGGGAAAGAACATTCATATACAATTAATGGAAAAATGGTAAAGTAACACGTGAAAAGGTACTTCACTAATGAGCAAAAAGCTGCAAAATTAAAATAAGGAATGTTTTGTCCAATTGACAAAGATTATAAAGATTAATGGTATCTTGTTGGTGAGGGTATATTTAGTGATGATGTAAATTGGTACAACTTGTGTTGAAAAGCAACTGGACAATATCTATTGTAAATTTATCATTAAATTTGTAAACTCTTTGACCCAGAAATTCTGTGTCTAACAATTTATTCTGCAGATTTATTCACATAAGTAAAAACACATACAAGGATATATTTTCTACAATACTGCTTATAAGGATATAAGTTCTACAAAGTAAGGGCTTGCTGTGTTCACCACTGAATCCTCATGCCGGGAAAAGTACCTAGTATGTAGTAGGTGGTTTAAAAGATAAGTGTTAAATGAATGAAAGAATGATGAAAAAACTGGAAATAATTTATAGAAAAGGCTAAAGAAGTTCACTGTTTAAACAGTCTATAAGCTGTAGTCTTCTGTGTGTGTATAAGAGATATAAAACATATATTTAATTTATACATACACAATTATAAAAAATGTATATAAAATTTTAATTCCTTTCAAAAAGAGTCTGAAAAGAAACACAAAAACTATTAATTGGTACATAGTTCCCTCTAAGAATTGAGTTCTGAGGGAGAAGAAGGCACACATTTTTTTAATTGTATTTTTGTACTGTTTGTTTTTTCTTTACTATGAGTACACACTATTGCATTTAAATAATACAGCTTATAAATATCAGAGGGAAGAGAAGATAGAGGCCTTTTAGTAAAATGAAACATGAAGAAAAGTTAATATAAAAATTTCATGTATCAAGATGTTACACAATTGGGAAAGCTGAAGTGTGAATCTGACCTTAAGTTTCTAGACCTCAAGTAATACGGACTTTTCCTTTTTTGGTGTTAAGAGGAAATGGATTTGATTTTTATTTTATTTTATTTTATTTTATTTTATTTTATTTTATTTTATTTTATTTTATTTTATTTTATTCTATTTTATTCTATTTTATTCTATTCTATTCTATTCTATTCTATTCTATTCTATTCTATTCTATTTTAATTTATTTGAGAGAGAAAGAGAGAGTGAGCTGGAAAGAGAGGCAGAGGTACAGAGAGAGAATCCCACGCAGGCTCCACTCTCAGCACAGAGTCTGACACAGGGCTCGATTCCATGACCCTGGGATCATGACCTGAGCTAAAATCAAGAGTCAGTTGCTCAACCAACTGAGCCCCCCAGGTGCCCCCTGACTTCTCCTTTGAAAGTAGTATTTCTGGGTATTATTCTAGCTCTAGATTCTAGATGAGGAAGAGAATTTCTTATTTTAAGAGCCAGCAATATCCTTGCTGTTAGGCTGTCCTACACTAATTGTAGATATATCTTTATGATATTTCTCTCTAATTTGCCTCCTCAAAACCCTTTGAGCCTGACTTTTACTCTCCTCCTTTGTCAGGGACACAATGATTCACTTCTTTAGTTTAGTTATGCCCTGAACTGAAGTTCTGCTCCTTGCTATTATCTGGGTCAGTCTTACTAGTGGGTAGGTAGCCTTAATGGTGGGCCCCATCAGCTGGAAGCCCTTCTACCTCAGTTAAGATTTCTACTTTAGCCAACAGAACACTACATTTCTCTGTTTCAAAGCCTGTTTTGAGCTTTCGGCAGCTGAAATAATCTGCTCTACTCCCCTCCCATTCACGTATTTAACAAACATATACTGAGCTCTATTATATTCTGAGCACTGTGCTAAGGAACCAATAGTAAGAAACAGTCCCCAAGAGAAATTATGTTATGTATTATTATGACATACTCTTTAGATGTCTCTGCTAACTCTCAGCTTCCACAATCAGTTTATAGTAACACAAATATCACATAATGATAACAGATTTGATAATGTCTTAACCTTAGAAAAGAAGAGCTATCCCTTTAAGAGTAAAATTTTTTTTAAATTGCTAGGAACATTCTAATGTGTATCACTTACCTTGTGTAAGAAGTCCTCTAAATTGCTCAACTGCTTTGTGAACGTCCACTTGGAAAAATTCCCAGAGTTGAATCCTTGGAAAAATATCCTCCCAAATTATTTTTCGAATGCACTGAAAAATTTCAATAGTTGAAAAAAATATATTCAAAATCTTTTCACAAAACATATTTACCATAATAAAGATAGACTCTAAGTAATTTTCAACAATATATTTAATTTGTACTTTAGAAATTCTGTTATTCTGAGAGAGGAAGGGAGGCAAACCACATGAGACTCTTAAATACAGAGAACAAACTGAGGGTGGATGGGGGGCGGGGAGTGGTGGGGAAGAGGGAAAATGGGTGATGGGCATTGAGGAGGGCCCTTGTTGGGATGAGCACTGGGTGTTGTATGTAAGCCAATTTGACAAATTATATTTAAAAAAAAGAAATTCTGTTATTCTGTTTTAGTGTGGTACTCCTCTATACATACTGACATTCATTTGATGATCATTTTCAATCAAAGCAGGTACTCCTTTTTCTTTGTATTTTCCTTCTGCAACGTCACAGGATAAATGCCACAGTGCTCTGTCTAAGACCCAGGCAGGTTTTAAGTGTGGAGAATTTACAAGGTTATATGCACTTTCTGGATGTTCGTGGATCCATTTACTATTAGCAGCTTAAAGAAAAAGGAAACATAAAAGAATATCTTGTAATTAAACTCAAGATGGTATCTAAGTTTTAAAATGAAATAAAATATCAATATCCACCACTCATTTCCTTCCTTCCTTCCTTTCCTTCCTCCCTCCCTCCTTTCTTTCTTCCTTCCTCCTTCCCCTCTTTCTCTTCCTTCCTCTCCCTTTTTTTTCTTTGCTTGCTCTTTCTTTCTTTCTTTCTTTCTTTCTTTCCTTTCTTCTTTCTTTCTTTCTTTCTTTCTTTCTTTCTTTCTTTCTTTCTTTCTTTCTTTCTTTCTTTCTTTCTTTCTTTCTTTCCCCCTCTCTCTCTCTCTCTCTCTTTCTCTTTCTCTTTCTCTTTTTCTCTTTCCAAGTAGGCTTCATACCTAGCATGGAGCTCAATGCGGGGCTTGAACTCACAACCCTGAGATCAAGACCTGAGCTGTGATCAAGATTGGACGTTTAGGGGCGCCTGGGTGGTGCAGTCGGTTAAGCGTCCGACTTCAGCCAGGTCACGATTTAGCAGTCCGTGAGTTCAAGCCCCGCATCAGGCTCTGGGCTGATGGCTCAGAGCCTGGAGCCTGTTTCCGATTCTGTGTCTCCCTCTCTCTCTGCCCCTCCCCCGTTCATGCTCTGTCTCTCTCTGTCCCAAAAATAAATAAACGTTGAAAAAAAAAATTAAAAAAATAAAAAATAAAAAAAAAAGATTGGACGTTTAACTGATTGAGTCACCTAAGTGCCCCACCACTGATTTTCTTATATATTAGAAAAAATATTTAAATATATTACAGAAATTATATATTACATATTGTTATGTTTTATATTAAATATTTGATATTAACTTAAAATATTTATAGTAATTTATGATACTGCAATTTTAAAAACATTTTTTTTTGGTTGTGGTATCCTGTCATCCACTTCACCATACCTTTTTTTTTTTCTGTTGTAAGAATTTTTAATTGTAAGATGCAACATTAACTTATTAACACCCTTCTAATAACATGTTTACTATTGTGGGAGTTAAGAAGGGTCTTGTCCGCAGCCCATTTTGATGGTCCTTGAGTCAACTATCTTTGGAATGTTCCTTATAAGCCTGAAAACAATATTTCCGTGCAAGACAGACAGGGTTTCCACCCAATTTCAAGTTCACTGTCCTTGTTAAAGCAGAAAGTTACCTGAATCTTCACTCTGGTTTAGGCTGCTCAGTGACAGGTTCTAGAATATCCATCTCGCTTTTCCCCAGATGCCTCTCTTCTTTAGTCTCCTGAATGAGAGGGCCCTTCTTTGGCCTCACCTAAGCTCTAGTTCTATATACTACCAATCTTTAGAATTCAAAATGTCATTTACACCTTTTTTTCCTGTACAATCACTTCTTCTTGTATTTTTGGGGAGGAGGGAGGTGTGGTTTCTTCCTCTGGGTCTTTAAATATGATTGTATCTCCCTAAGGCTAAGAATACAAATACACATTCTATCCAAACTCAGTTATTTCTCTGACTTCTGCAGTCTGTTAATATCAAGATCAAATGTCTAGGAAATCCAATCTGTATCTGCTTCCACTATCTCCCCACAGTCTTGTTCCTTTTCCCACTTTAATCTGCTTCTGCATCCATCACTCCACTGAGATTACTCTAAGCCTCCTAATCATGAAATTCAGTGCTACTTTCTCAACTTCATCAGTTTAACCTCTATAACATCTGCCATTATTGATTAGTCCTTCACTGATTTATAAAACACCTCTTTCCTGATTTACAAAAGGTATCATTATCTTGGTGTTTTTTTTATTTTTCCTCCTCTCTTTTGGCCCTTCTCTTCATTTTTTTTTCTTAAATTTTTATTTTTCAGAGAGAGAAAGAGAGAGAGCGAGCGCGAGAGAGCACACTTGGTGGAGGGGCAGAGAGACAAGGAGACACAGAATCTGAACCAGGCCCTGAGCTGTCAGCACAGAGCCTGATGTGGGGCTTGAACCCACGAACCATGAGATCATGACCTGAGCTAGAGTCAGATGCTTAACTGACTGAGTCACCCAGGTGCCCCTCTTCTCATGTTTATTAAACTTCGTGGGAGGTTTATTACATCTTAGTCCTTCTCTTTCTCTAAACATGCTCTTCCTCATCACAGCCACTCTTCTTAATACCCACATCTCAAACCTGTCCAGCTCCGGCCAAGGCCCAGGCACATCTACCCAGGCACTTGATGGGTAGCACTGCCAGAGGACAGCATAGTAACTCAAAATCCATTCATATCTCTGCATATATCTACACTTAAAATGTGATATATCTTAGGCACTGTTTTGGGAGATGGATATTATGCAGCAAAAGTGAGCAAGGCTCCTGTCCTCATGGAGCTTTTTCATTCTAGACAGGTGGGTTTTTTTGTTTATTTGTTTGTTTGATTTTATTGTGCAGAGAAAATTCTGACAGAATAAAATTCAGTTCTCTCACAGGCAACCTCTTTGGATAGCTAATCTTGAATGGTTGATAAGATTTGTTGTTTTGGTAAGACTGATAAAAGCCAGGCTCAGAAATTGCTAAAAAGAAACACACTGAGAGTACAAGGATGGAGCTTACATCTTATCATTCATTTGTATCAGTAAGTTTAGGATCAGAACCAGAGGAGTTCTGCAAGGTATTCCAAGTATTTGCAACATTAAAGAATATGTGTTTTAATTTTTAAATAAACAAATAAAAGTTATACATATTTTGTTTCATCTTTGAAATAGAGTAATGACCCCGAATTCACAGAGAAGCATGAGTGGTTAATGTACATGAAACAAACAGTAGTAACAACTACTGAATACCTACCATATGCCAGGAACTGTTCTAAGCAGCTATATGCACTAATTTATTAATCCTCATGTCCTATAGCAATAATGTAGGGCATACAGTTATGTTCCTTTACCAGGGGAAGAACTGAGGCACAGAGAGATAAGTAACTCAGTCAAAGTCATACAGCCAGGAAAGTACTTGGGCAAGATTCTTCAGACCCTGCAGTCTTAACCACTCTGTTCTTCTGCTGAGATGAATGTCTTCATACCTCATTCACTCAGCTGAGCACTATTACAATCCTTGCAGAGTTTAAAAATCATTATTTTTAGTTTCAGTCATTTATTTAGTAAATAATGTGGTACATAATTTACTTACTTATTATTTATTCATATCCATAATAAACACTTGGATGGAGACAGGATATATAAGAAACAGAGATGTCGCAGTAAGTTAAATTAATAGTTATTTAATTATGAATCAAGCTGCATTTCCCTAGATTCATCATCGTATTATTAGAATTCAAGATGTAGGAGAAAAATGTAATGATGATTATATCTAGTTAGGATTTTCATTTATTAAGAATACTAAGGCTACCTAATTTTTTAAATGGCAAAATCCTGAAACTTTGTTACTTATCTCAATTTTTTGAAACAAAATCAACTGTAAAATGAAGGAATTCTAAACATTAATTCCACCTGAAAGAGAGGTCAAACCAAACTACATCTTAATATATATCAAAATCAAAAATGAAACATGGGGGCGCCTGGGTGGCGCAGTCGGTTAAGCGTCCGACTTCAGCCAGGTCACGATCTCGCGGTCCGTGAGTTCGAGCCCCGCATCAGGCTCTGGGCTGATGGCTCGGAGCCTGGAGCCTGTTTCCGATTCTGTGTCTCCCTCTCTCTCTGCCCCTCCCCCGTTCATGCTCTGTCTCTCTCTGTCCCAAAAATAAATAAACGTTGAAAAAAAAAATTAAAAAAAAAAAATGAAACATGGATTTCTAGAGTGGTGCAGTGAGGAACTTAGCAGACATTCTCTGGAGCAAAACCACAATTTAAATAGCAAAAATTATAAAATATAATCATTTACAGTCTCTGGAAAATGTCCTAAGGGTTTTCAGCATATGGAGAAACATTTATTTAAGAAAATCTACCAAATCTTGGCAAGAATAGCAACAGTCTGTGGCATGTGAACTACAACCTTCTCCCTTAACTCTCCCAACCAGCCACGTGTTATGGAAGCTGTATGCCAGGTGCTCTACTCCGGGAAGGCATGGCCAACATGGAGACTCCCCCTTTCCACAACTCCCAGTCTGGGGTTACAGTTTCATGCTGGGGGAGGCAGGCTGCCTGTGTTTCTCACTCCCTCCAACCCTATTTTGTAGAAGCTCCATTCCAAGTAGGCAGGCAGAGAAAATCTTGGCTCCCTTCCTCCACCTAGTCCCCACCTGTAGGGTGGATATTATACCCAGCTGCGGGAGGCCAAGAATATTGGGACTCCAACTGCCTCCTGGGAGCTGGAGCTCACTTGGAGGGTGAAGATTCCATATGGGGAGGGCAACTGAGAAGACCAGGGACTGCTATCTCCTGCCTCAAGTGTCCCCAGAATGAGATGGCACTTGGGGAAAAGTGGTCTCATCCCCAGCTCTGGAGCAGTAGCACAAGTGTTTTGCTTGGGGAGAAAGACAGTTCATGAGGATGAAAGGCTCTGCCTGAAAGGACTGACTTTATTTGGAACAGTGAGTGAAGAACTTCATGCCTAAGGTGTTGTTGAAAATAACGAAGACCTTGGTAGAGAGTAGTTAAGAGAATACTGGTAGCTCCATGATAAAAAAAAAAAAAATCATAGCAAACAAAACAGAAATTTAATAGAGAGAACCAAGGAAAGAGAAAGCAGAGGACAGCCCTCCTGGGATCACAGGAAACACTGTTGAGAAGGCTGGGTGTGTGCACTAGGCTGCACCCACTCAGAAGCAATTCTAACAGGACATGGGAAAGACCTGAAAACATTCCATAATCCCATACAGACCCATCAACACAGGACAACTCACTGGCAAAGGGGACTTAAACACAACCTCTAACCAAAAATGGAGTGAACACTAAACTACTGTGACCCAGGGTAAATACTGGGAAGCCAGGCTTAAAAATAAAATTACATTCACCTCTGGCAATCTGGAAGACCATATGTATGTCCAAGACTGTGCTGTCTCTGGAACAAGCAGAAAGAGAACCTCCAAGCTCCCAGCCCTTGATAAGTCTTTATTTATCTTTTTACTGTCAACCTATTTGTATCTTTGAATCTAAAGTGTGAAAAAATGTAATGTTTGCATTTTGTATAAAGAATGAAATATTTATTGACACATAAACCATGTGTCAATTTTATCATCAGATCTGCTAACAATGGAGATATAACAATAATAAATAAATAATTCAAAAGATAAAAAAGAAAGTGTGTTGCCTGTAGGCAGCATATGGCTGGGTCTTGTTTTTTCAAATAACTTTGACAACCTCTGTCTTTCAAGATACAGGCACACCTCAGAGATACTGTGGATTTGGATCCAGAGCATTGCAATACACTGAAAATCACAATAAAGCAAGTCAAACAACTTTTTTGTTGTTTCCTAATGCACATAAAAGTTATTTATTTTTTTAAAGAGGGAGGGAGGGGGAGAGGAAGAGAGAGAGAGAGAGAGAGAGAGAGAGAGAGAGAAAGAGAGAGAGAGAAAGCAGGGGAGAGGGGTGGAGGGAGATCCACGCTCAGCCTTGAGCCTGACATGGGGCTTGATCCCATGACCCCGGGATCATGACCTGAGCCAAAATTAAGAGTCAGATGATCAATTGACTGAGCCACCCAGGTGCCCCCAAATGTTATGTTTATACCATACTGTAGTCTATTAAGTGTGCAATAGCAGTATATCTTAAAAAAACAATGTACATCCCTTAAATAAAAAATACCTTGATACTAAAAAGTGCTAACTATTATCTGAGCTTTCAGTAAGTCATAATCACGAATCACAGATCATCATAACAAATATAATAAGGAAAAGTTTGAAATATTGTGAAAATTACCAAAATGTGACACAGAGACATGAGAAGTGAGCAAATGCTGTTGGAAAAATGGCATCAATAGACTTGCAGCAAAGTAAAGCACAATAAAACAAGGTATGCATTACTTTCAAAATTCCCTGGATCTTTGGCTTTAAAATGTTTTTTTACTAAGATGTGATTGAGTGTGGCTACTTTTGTGTCTATGTTACTTAAAGTTCACTGAGCTTTGGGATGTGTAGATTCATGTTTGTTTGCTTGTTTTTAATCAAATTTTAAAGGTGGGGAAGTTTTCAGCCATTACTTGAGGTGTTTTTTCCATTCCTTTCTTTCTTTTCCTTCCGGCATTTCATTTCTATGATGTGGTGTGCTTCAACATGGCCCACATTTTACTGAAACTCTGTTCAGTTTTATTTTTCTTCAGTTCTTCAAAATGTATAAACTCTGTTCACTGATCCTTTACTCTGTCACCTCAAATATACTGCTGAACACCTCTAGTGAATTTTTAATTTACTTTTCAACTCCAGAATTCCCATTTGTTATTTAAAAAATTTTTCCATTTACTTGTATTTTCCATTTGATACTATCATATACTCTCCTTTACAGCTATAAGCTGGTTTCCTTTAATTCTTTAAATACATTTATAATAATTGCTTTGAACTCTATGCTGACTAAGCATGACATCTAGGACTTTGCAAAGGCGATTTCTGTCGCTTGCTTTTTCTCGCGTATGGGTCACATTTGCTGTTTCTTTGCATGTCTCAATTTTTTGTTGCAAATTGGGCAATTTAGATAATGTATTGCAGCAACTCTGGATATTGAGCCCATTCCTTCCAGGTCTCGTTGGTTGCTTGTTTGTAACTTGGCTGTACTATTTCAGTGAAGTCTATTTCCCGCACGGTGAGCAGCCATGGATGTTGCTGCTTAGAGGGCGCAGCCTTGGCCATCTGCATTCAGTCTGGGATGTTGGTGGTTTTTAGCAGGGCTCTCTCAACTGTCTCCTTCCCTGAACTCTGTTAAGCTCCTTGCATCCACTGGAATCACACTTAGCTGTTACTCTTTTGTGCTATTATTTTTGATAATATGCTGAAGCATAAATCGCTCCACAATATGATCCAATTAAATTTGGGCCCCTCGGCAGGGGTAGTCTCTGAGGCCAGTCTTTGAGACTTGTAGGACTCTTGGAGGGCTGTTCTTAGCTGCCTCTTTCTCTGGTTCTTTCGGTTAGACCACTTAGCTGGCCTATGGTTTAGTATGTTGCTCTCAAGTTGATACCAGCCTTCTCTTGTTTACCACCAAAGTCTCCACTGTTTTCAACAGTGTCCCATGCTATGTACCAATAAAGTCAATTTCGTTCTTACTCTGTTCTTACTGCACATCTCTTCCCCTGGGCAGAATACCTGTGTCACTGCTCCACAGCTGTTTTTTTTAGCTTACCTCTCTAGGTGTGGAAGCTCCACTGCACAAGCAAACTGGGACAAGGGCAACTAGGGCCCAGTATTCTTGCTCTGCCATGCACGGGGTAGAGCTTTCCCTCCATGAGTAGGGGTTGGATGAAGGAAGGGAGCCCCAGACATCTCAGGTGCTCTTTCTCACAATGGAATTTCTACAACAGAGTGCTACAGTTGGGAGGGACATAAGAAATGTTGGAAGCCTGCACATTTAACTGGGAGCTGGAGAGAAAAGGAACCTTGTGTTCCCACCTGCACATGCCAGGAGTAGATCTATCATCATTCTGAACTGGGGCAGGGAGAAGCAGGTCCTGGTTCAAATGTCACAGATTATCACTGCTTTTATTAAGATTTAGGAGATTTTCTTGCATAAATGCTTTTCCATATGCTGAATTCCCTTAGAACAATTTTCAAAGACTTTAAACAGTTCTTTTAAAAAATAATTTTTACCAGTTGTTTTGCTGGGTACAGAACTCTAAAGCCCTCACACTGCCAATCTCTGGAAGTCGACTCCCCTGGACAGTAATTTTTTAATGAAAACCTATTTCACAAAAAGCACATTATAATTTGCAACACTTTCCAATTTAAGGCTGAAGCAAAGTTTACTTCTTTTATGTTGCAAAGAATGTCTCAAATGCTTCAGAAATAGTCTCTAATAGAGACTGTTACTATACTCCAATTTTTTTCTCCCTTTGTTCCTTTAGTAACAGAATTCCCAAGGTTCAGCTGTACACATGGCTGACAGACTACATTGAAAGGTGTGACAAGAAACAGAATCCTGTCTGATAAAATATGAGAAAAAAATATATATATACACATATATATCACACATATTTATTGTGAAATTATAGATATATATCTTATATATACACACACACACACCAGACCATGCCCTTAAAAGTCATGACTTCCCTTCCTCATTTCCACTAGGTAGAGGTGATACTGGGAACTGGAGCAGCCATATTTGATTAAGAGTTGGAAGCAAACTATTGGAGAGAGAGCAGCATGAGAGAAAGAACCTAGTTCCCCATCACCACTGAGCTACCACAGCAGTCTTGGGATGTCTATCTAATCTTTTATAGGAAATAAATACAGTTTCAGAGTTAAGTCACTATATTTTTATCTCTGTTACAGCTGCATATGCCATATCCTAAACTCATATAATGTCATTATGTACTTTGATAAACTTGATGTGAATAATATTATAGATGTTAAAGCAATTATCAATAATGTCAAATTTTCAAGTGAAGAATACTGATTTCTAAGATATTAGGAAGTTTTCACTGTGGCACACAGAGAAGATAATGTTTGCAAGGTACAGTGCATTAAATTGAAAGATGATCATGGTCAGTGGCTTCTCCAGGCCCAGCTGTCTGACAGATGACAGGAGGAATCATCTCCCTGAGGATCGCCAGTTGGGAAGTTCTGATACATTTTATGGAATTGTATACTAGTAAAGAATCTTGAGATCCAAACAGATTAACTTTAATACGCCCTTTTAACATGTAAAAGGTATAATTTTTAGATTTAACTTCTAAGAGTTTACGAATAATTTTCTCCTTAAATAGTCATTCAGTTTTTTCAAATATATACTATAGTACCAGAGCTGCTGCTGTATGGGATTCACAAGTTGGTCTGCAAAGTATTAATAATGAAAGTTGAAATATGTGATCAAATGTCCCTTCTATGATCACTCTCCTGTTTTTATAATCATCACATGCAAAATAACTATGTATTGATATGCCTTCAACTAACACTTATTTTCTCTGAAAGAAAAAAAGTGGTACTATATAAAGTGATTTTTAAATTGAAGGACACCTACATATCATTGTTTTCAAATTTTATGTTACATAAAACAGCAAGAAGTAAAATAATCAGAATAGAATATTCTCATCAAAATTAATGGAGGCAGTTAATTAAGCTCATACCAGTATGGTTGTAGACAACGTCAGTAATACAAAGAATATTCCATTCCTTTTTCAATTTTTCCACTAGCTGTCCAACATCATTCCAGGTATACTTTTTATTAGGTCTTGAAAAGTCAGGACTGAATTCTAACTGGTTAGCTAGGGAGTAGCATGACCTAGATAGTCCAAGAGTCTGTAAAGGGGTAAAATGAATCATGTTGTAACCTGCAATGCAAGAAAATAAACAAAGACCACTGTAAGAAAACAAACAAACAAACAAACTAAAACTAAGCAAAATATAAGTTTAGACTTCCCTTAAGTAGTTTCAAATAGCAAGGCAACCATGTAACTAGAAAAGGAATCAAAGACTAGGGTTCAAATCTTACCTATACCATAAGTGACTTCAAGCAAGTCTACTTAAATCTTTCAGGATATCAGGGTCCTCATATATAAGACAGAGATAGTGAAATAATGCACTTGAAAAAATCGTACACAGTGCCTAGTTACTATTAAGGGTTCAATTTATATTTGTTGGATGGATATATTTACATGTAGAGAAATACAAGTATATCAGCATGTCTTGCTCCTACTTTTAATGTTCCACTGTCTTGTGTTCTGTTTCAGTTATGTCAATAAGTTTCTCATTTCTTTCTTCATATTATATTCAGTTTGAAAGTAAAAAATATTACCCTTCAGTATGTATGGCAGCAAACACCTTCCACATGGAAGACAGTTAATCAATGTTGAATTAAAATTATATACAATGATAATACATGTTCCAAAACATTTTAATAGTTTACTACTAATTTTTAATTTTTCTATGTCAAAGTAAAGTCTTAGATACAATAATGATCTCATTTTATTATTAGAGTTCCTTAATTTTCTAAGTTGAACGATATAATTTGCTATTTTTGCAGGTTAAAAATGCTTAAGTCTTAACAACTTTATATGATTCTATTTCTATTACTAAATATACTAAGAAACAAAATTAAAAGGAGAATCAAAGCTCTTGAAATCTATATCACAGAGGATAATTACATTTATTTTAAGAAAGAAAGGAAAGATAGCTGACATTACCTGATTCTTTTGCAACCCTAAGTCTGCTTTCCCATTCATCAAAGGGTCCCATACACTTAGCTAAAAATGTCTGAAGAGTAACACAGTCCAAGGGTAACACGTGATTGTCAGCACCAACATGTAAAATAGGATCCACAACTATGTAACCCCCACCACTTTTTTCATTTCTAAGGAAAAAACAAAACAAGAACTTCTGAATTAATGATAGGAAAAAAATCCTCATCTAATATAGTCTGACTCTCTAACGGGAAGGTGAATTGTCCCATTTTAATATGTTTCTAGAGGCACCTGGGTGGCTCAGTTGGTTAAGCGGCCAACTTTGACTCAGGTCATGATCTCACAGTTCGTGAGTTTGAGCCCTGCGTTGGGCTCTGTGCTGACAGCTCAGAGCCTGGAGCCTGCTTCAGATTCTGTGTCTCCCTCTTTGCCCCATCCCCACTCATACTCTGTCTCTCTCTGTCTTAAAAATAAATAAAACATTAAAAAATTTTTTTAAATATATTTCTAAGCACATAAAATCATTTAAAAAGTTGCAATGAAACTCAATGGAAAAGCCTTATTTTATCCTTTTTCCAATCTCTACATAAAGACATAGTATGTATAATATCTAGTAATGTTGCATTAAGGAAAAATAAGCATACCTATCAGTAATAACAAGGGCACTCAAGCAAATAGCATCTTATAATGAAGTTATACGAAAAGACTATTCAAGTGGTTACTTATAAAAAAAAAATTGAATCTGCAATGAGTCTTACAATTGCTTCCTAGGAACTGAAGAACCATATTCTATTTGCATCTCAAAAAATCCTGTAAAAAATTGCAGTCCATGGTTTATATAGTAACTTTTTTTTACAAGCTAGATAATTTAACTAGATAGAATGAATTAACTTTTTCTCCCCCCAACATATAGGACACCTGACTTACCCTTGAAGGAAGTAATACTGAAATGATCCAGCTTGCTGAAGATTAAGTTTACAGTATTTATCAGAATCATCTTCTCTTTCTGTTGGATTTTCCCATTCCAGGGAACGGAATTTTTCTCGATTAAACGGTTCTCCAGGAAATGGGTAATTTGTAAATACAGTAACTGCTTTTCCCTGTAAAGTGGGGCCTAGTCGGAACTGTAGTTCAAACCCTAAACAAAAAGCACATTTCAATAAACTCATTGTAAGAACTTAAATTACCACATTAATAAATAAATGATTTATTTAAGGTTTTACAAAAACTATGGTTTCTCAACTATGTTTTAAATATATATATTATATGTATCTAATATACATATATTATATAATATATATAATATATATATGCTAATATACAACACTGCTGGTTTTGGAACTATTCTGCAATCTAATTCAGCTGAATTGTATATTTTAACATACAGTATACAACACAGAACTGTCTGCTCTGTATTGTCCCTCTCCTCTCCTCCTGGAAATTGATTCCTATTTGCATGGCTACTTTGGGATATGCAAGTTCTTTTTTTTTTTTCCCTTTTTAATAACATGCCTTCAAGTTTATTGAGAATACTTTTAGAAAATTAGGATAGCTTTAAAGTGAAAAACAAAATGAAATTTTACTGAACTTGAAATCTTTCTAATTCCAGAATAGTTAACATACAGTGTTACATTATTTTCACATGTACAATATAGTGATTCAACAATTCTATATATTACTCATTGCTCATCATGATAAGTGCATTTTTAAAAAATATATATATTAAAAAAATTTTTTTTAACATTTATTTATTTTTGAGACAGAGAGAGACAGAGCATGAATGGGGGAGGGGCAGAGAGAGGGAGACACAGAATCTGAAACAGGCTCCAGGCTCTGAGCCATCAGCCCAGAGCCTGACGCGGGGCTCGAACTCACGGATCATGAGATCGTGACCTGAGCTGAAGTCGGACGCTTAACCGACTGAGCCACCCAGGTGTCCCTAAAATATATTTTTTAAAGTTTATTTATTTTGAGAGAGAGGCAGAGAGTGAGAGAGCAAGTGGGGGAAGGGCAGAGAGAGGGAGAGAGAGAGTCAAGCAAGCTCCATGCTCAACATGGAGCCTGATGCAGAGCTCGATCCCATGACTGCGAGATTATGACCTGAGCCAGAACCAAGAGTCAGATGCTCAACCAACTGAACCATCCAGGTGCCCCATGTATTCTTAATCCCCTTCACCTATTTCACCCATCCCCTTACCCACCTTCACTCTAATAACCATCAATTTGTTCTCTGTACTTAAGAATCTGTTTTTAATTTGTCTCTTTTTTTCTTTGTGCTTCTTAAATACCACATAGAGTGAAATCACATGGTATTTGTCTTTCTCTGACTGACTTATTTCACTTAGGATTATATTCTCTAGATCCATCCATGTTGTTGCAAATGGCAAAATTTTGTTACTTTTAATGGTTGAGTAATATTTCATTATATACGGTATCTTCCTTATCAATCTATTGATGGACACTTGGGCTGCTTCCATAATTTGGCTACTGTAAATAGTGCTAAAATAAATATACGGGTGCATGAATCTTTTCAAATTAGTGTTTTTATATTTTTTGGGTAAATATTCAGTAGAGGAATTCTGGATCATATGGTAGTTCTATTTTTCATTTTTTGAGGAACCTCCATACTGTTTTCCACCATGTCTACACTAGTTTGCATCCTCATGTTTTAGTATTTAAGTCTTTTTTGGAATTCTGAGGGTCAAAACATTCCCAGTTTTGCCTAAGTTAGGCTATTTCTATTAAAATGTATCTGAGACATCTATAATGTATTGCAAGTATTTTGCCATGGGAGGCAAAAAAAAAAATTAACACATTATAGTCATAATTTTACTATAAAATAAAATTATGGTTGATTCTGGGAAGATTTTATATCTTGATACCAGAATGTGAAAATTCTGACTACAGTAAAGTCTGTTAGAAATATAAAGCAAATAACAGTATACTTATGAGCACTGAGTAAGGTACAGAATTGTTGAATCACTATTGTACACCTGAAACTAATATAACATTGTATATTAACTATATGGAATTAAAATTTAAAAACCTAATAAAAAAAGAAATATAAGGCTTAGAAATTTTAATCATGAAGATAATTCAATTAATGATGGGCAATAATAACCAATGAAGGCAGGAAAATTTATTTCTGCTGATTATAATCTTTAAGCTTAAGGAAATTAAAAAAATATTTTATTTTACTTTTTATTTATTTTCGAAGCACAATTGACATACAATGTTATATTACTTTCAAGTGTACAACATAGTGATTCAACAATTCTACACATTACCCAATGCTTACCACAGTAAGTGTGGTCACCATACAATGTTATTACAGTATTATTGACTATATTCCCCACACTGTACTCTTCATCTCTGTGATTTATTAATTTTAAAACTGGAATTTTTTACCACTTAAGAAACTTTTTGAGAAGAAGCATACTAATATCTATATTTTTAATGCTCAATTTATGAAACATCTAACAAAGTATAAAAAATTATGTCATGAGTGCATACTATGTATAGGAAACAAAATAGACAATGATCTCTGCCCTTGTGGAGCTTGAGTTCTAAAGGGGGAAGTCAGCCATTAAACAATGAACATGATAAATAAGTAAGAAACAACTGTATATCAGGGAAGGATAAATGCTAAGAGAAGAAAGAAAAATCAGAGCAGTGTAAGGAAAATGGGGATAAAGGAGAGATGGTGGGGAGGCGGTAGCAATTTTTAATATTAAAAGTTGACGAGCTAGAGAAAAGTCAGGGAGTTATTAGCCACATGGCTATTCATGGTCGTCCATGGAAAGAATTGACCAAGCAGAGGAAACCAAGAGGACTTGGGGTGGAAGCAAGCTTGGTGATTCCAGAAATAACAAGAAACTCAGTATGTGTGCACTGGAATAAGCTCGGGGAGAAGTAGTAGAATACGAGGAAAGAAAGGTAACAGGGGGGCCGGATCATGGTCTTGTAGGCCACAGTAAGAATTTGGTTTCTTCTCTGAATGAAATGAGGAGCCAATGAACAGTTTTGATCAGAGAAGTCACATGACCTAACTTGTGTATTAAATCACTTTGTATATTATATCACTCTGATTATATCATTCTGATTATGTCTGCTTCTGGCCATAATGGAGTAAGTGGTATTAGATTTGTCCTCCGCTGAGAAACTAGAAGAAATAAATGAGACAACTGTTTTCAGAAATAAGGAGTGAAGGACTGTGATGCCCATGAAAATGGTGATTCCTATGAATTTTCTAGCTTTAAAGTAGGAGAACTTTCTGTGCTGTGACACAGGAAGCAGGAATAGTAGTCTGAATTGAGGAGACAGAGATTAGAATTTGAGGAGGGTGAAGAAACTATAATTTTCAGGGCAGAGTATGGTGCAGAAGAAACCATGCAAAGAAAAAGCTCTAGAAAATTACCAAGGGTCATCTTGAGTCTGCCTGAATACCAGGCTCACACGAGTAGTGTTTGAATCCATGAGGCTGGGCAAAGAACAACTACTAGGAGCTATCAATTGACCAATTCCCAGAACTCACTCAGGCCTGGGAGACATTATAATTTTCAGAGTGAAGAGACTTCGTTGAACACCTGTTGTATTCAAAAGAGTCATGTCTTATGTAGCAAGGCTAATATAGTCCTAGAGTAAAAACTACTATACCTATCCTGTCAAAGCTTAAAACAGCCGCAAAAGGGGGGTGCTTGGGTGGCTCAGTTGGTTGGGCATCAGACTCTTGATTTTGGCTCAGGTCATGATCTCACAATTCATGGGATTGAGCCCCATGTTAAGAGGCTCTCTTAATCCTCAAAAGGATTAAGCTGATCCACAGATAATGTAAATGCCAAAATAAAAGACATCACTTCTATTTTTTTGGGGGGGGTACAAAAAAGGTGGTTTTATTAAAACACAGGGATAGGACCTATGGGCAGAAAGAGCTGTCAGGGCATCACTCCTTTGAAGGAAGACAAAAAAATCCAGAGATAGGGCAACAGAACATTTATAACGTCCAGCATCCAATACAAAACTGCTAAACAGAAAGAGGAAGTAACAGCATTGATGACACAGATATCTACGGTAGGGCATTCCACATAGAGGAAACAGAAGCTGTAAAGGACCTGAGACTTCTGCTTCTGGCAAAGATGGAATGAATAACAGGGATTGGATTTATGCTGTTCCTTGAAACTTGAAAGAAGAAACCAAGAAAAATCAGAAAACATATATGAGTTTTCAAGCCTACACATCAGGCCACAAAGTATAGTGATGCCTAAGAGACAGAAAATAAACAATGTGAAGCCTATAACTGCCCCCTTCTTACTACCTTGAAAGAATGTCCAGGTTGAGGCACAAGGAAGAGAAACCCAGGCAGAACTCAGCTAACTTCCTAAGCTGAGAAGATAGAGTTAAGAATCTGTTGAGACCAAAGCAGCTAGTTTATAGATAAGAGTAGTTAGTGAGGAGGAGAAAAGTGCCCAAAGACAGAACTCCAGAGATTTGCAGCAGGTCTCCCTTCTGCACGTTGCAGAGTACTGATCAGTGCATGTCTGTGACCAGGAATAGTGCTTGGTTAGAAAAATCAAGTGCCAGATTGGAAAAACTCATAATTCATGAGGCATTGGGTAGAAAATTCAGGGGATATTGCTTTAGGAGTAGAGAACAAAGAGCCCTAGACAGGGCATAAACTAGCTTAACAAATCATAAAAGTATAACTCAAAAGTATTAAGATATTTCCAAGTAACTTAACTTCATTCCAAAACAAAGACAAAAAAATTTATAAGAATCCAAAAACACCCAGCATTTTTGGTAAAACTCAATAAGGTAAAACTCATAATGACTGGCATCCAAACAAAGATTCTAAGACACACAAAGAAGCAAGAAAACTGAACCCATAACAAAGAAAATAATCAATTAATGAAAACTGACCAAGGAATGACATAGATGTTGAACTAGCAGATAAGGAACGACATCAGTTATCATAACTGTATGCCATATGCTCAAAAAGTTATGTCAATACATGGAAAATATTAAAAAACAAAACAAAACAAAAGATCCAAATCAAATTTAAAAATGAAAACTACGAGGTCTAAGATGAAAAATGGAATAGATGGTGAGACATGACAGAAAAAAAGATTAGTAAATTTCAAGACACAGGAATAGAAATATGGAAAATGAGGGGCACCTGGGTGGCTCAGTTGGGTAAGCCTTCAACTTTGGCTCAGGTCATGATCTCGTGGTTTATGAGTTTGAGCCCCGCATCGGGCTCTGTGCTGGAAGCTCCAGAGCCGGGAGTCTACTTCAGATTCTGTCTCTCCCTCTCTCTGCAACCTCCCCTGCTCATGGTCTGTCTCTCTCTCAAAAATAAACAAACATTAAAAAAACCCCACAAATATGCAAAATGAAACCAACAGAGAAAAAAGAATCTAAAAAATTGAAAAAGCATCACTGATCTGTGGAACAATTCAAGTGGCCTAATATATAGGTAATTTGAGTCCTCAAAGAAGAAGAAAGGGGAGATATCAAGTATTTAAAGAAATAATGGATAAAAAAAAAACCCAAATGTGATAAAAACAACAGATTTATAGATACAAAGAAGTTCAATAAGTCCCCAATCAAGAAACATCACACTATGAAACATCAAAGTCAAATTGCTCAAAACCAGTGACAAAGAGACTATCTTAAAAGTAGCCAGAGGGATGGGGCGCCTGGGTGGCGCAGTCGGTTAAGCGTCCGACTTCAGCCAGGTCACGATCTTGCGGTCCGCGAGTTCGAGCCCCGCGTCGGGCTCTGGGCTGATGGCTCAGAGCCTGGAGCCTGTTTCCGATTCTGTGTCTCCCTCTCTCTCTGCCCCTCCCCCGTTCATGCTCTGTCTCTCTCTGTCCCAAAAATAAATAAACGTTGAAAAAAAAAAAATTAAAAAAAAAAAAAAAGTAGCCAGAGGGGAGGAAAATGTCACAGTAAGTTCAGAGGAACAATGATAAAGATGATAGCAGATTTCTCATGGGAAACAACAAAAGCAAGAAGACAGTGGAACAGTACCTTTAAAGGTATAGTTGATCCTTAGACAATATGGGATTGAACTGCACAGGTCTAATTACACTTTTTTTTTTTTTTTTTTTTTTACAGTACAGTCCTATAAATGTAAAATTTCTCTTATCATTTTTTTAAAAAGTTTATTTTTTTGAGAGAGAGAGAGCATGAGCAGGGGAGAGGCAGAGAGAGGGGGACAGAGGATCCAAGTGGGCTCTGTGCTGACAGCAGCGAGCCAATGCAGGGCTTAAACTCACAAACCATGAGATCATGGCCTGAGCTGAAGTCAGATGCTTAACTAGTTGAGCCACCCAGGTGCCCCTCCTTATGATTTTCTTAATAACATTCTCTTTTCACTAGCTTACTTACTGTAAGATTACAACATGGAATACATATACATACTATGTTTCATCTGTAAGGCTTCTGGTCAACAGTAGGCTATTAATAGTTAAGTTTTAGGGGAGTCTAAAGTTATACTTGGATTTTTGGCTGCATGAGGGGTCAGTGCCTCTACTTTCTGCATTATAAGGTCAACGGTAACTTAAAGAAGAAAACTATTAGCCTAGAATTCTATACCCGGTGAAAATATCTTTCAAAAATAAAAGTGATGAAAGCCAGGTTTTTCCTTTCTTTTCTTATTTTTTTTTTAAGTTTTATTTATTTAAGTAATCTCTACACTCACTGTGGGGCTTGAAGTCACACTCCTGGGACCAAGAGTCATGCATGTGCTCCTCCAACCGAGCCAGTCAGGTGCCCCAGACTTCACAGTGTTAGAGAGAGACGTTACAAATAAGCAAGGGGAAAGCTACAACAAACCCTGTTGTGGTGGACATGAAGCATAGACATCATCATGAACTGCTATTTATATATACATAATGAATGCCAGTTTGATTCCAAGCAAATCCTGAAATGCAGAACATGCAGATATGTCATGTCACATCATTTCTAAAATTGCTCTTGTAGAAGTAAATCCTCACAATGATGTTCAACAGATGGCAAATTCTATACCACAATATTAAATACTGGATAAGCTAGTCTTTATGAGCAAAATATCTCAACAAAAGACATTGGGAGAATGATGGACTCTTTCAACTTACTGTAATCCAATCAAACACCTCTACCTTTGCCTAGATAAATACGAATACTCTGGCATACTGCAGTATGGATAATGTGAGAGATGGAAGTTCTAGGAATTCCTGCAAAAAATTATAATTTAGTGATAAGTCCTGCTAACCATATTTTTGGATTGTACTAAATAATGAATATAAACTTTTCATAGCAAATGGTTTTAGCAAGTAAGAAACAAATTATCCAAATGGTATTATTAAGTAACTGCAAAAATCCAGGGACTCACTTCTATTTCTCACATTGTACAGTGAAACTTATACTTTCTTTTCCAAGTAGCTATATATACAAATTTTTCTATAATTGGAATAAATATTCTATGAATATAATAAGGCTTATGTTTGACTTAATAATTTCATATAGACACGTATTTTCTTAAGAATTAATCAGTGATGTAAACATAGGCTATATTCATAACAGCTTCATTTATTATAATTAAATAAACTGACAACAAATATCTGATGATTGGAAATGATTAGATAAGTTGTGGTACAAAAATGGTATTATGTAAGCTAGAATATTACAAAGTCATTATAAGTCATGTTATCAAAATATATTTAATAACATAGCTATTTTTATTCTGTTTTGTCAATTTTATGCATCTATATAGATCTATTGAAATCTTTTCTAGATGGCTTCCCAGGGGACATTTAAAGAAGATTTAATATCTATTCTTCTCAAACTGTTCCAAAAATAGAAATAGAAGGAAAACTTCCAAACTCATTCTACAAAGCCAGCATTACCTTGCTTCCAAAACCAGAAAAAGACCTCACTAAAAAGGAGAATTACAGGCCAATATCCCTGATAAACATGGATGCAAAAATTGTCAACAAGATATTAGCAAATCATTCCTAAGTATTTTATTGTTTTTGGTGTAATTGCAAATGGGACAGATTCCTTGATTTCTTTTTCTGCTTCATTATTGGTGTATAGAAATGCAAAGGATTTCTGCATGTTGACTTTATATCCTGTACTTTTCTGAATTCATGTATTAGTTCACAGTACATTAAAAGAATTATTTACCAGGGCTGGTTCAATATTTGCAACTCAATCACCATGATACACCACATTAATAAAAGAAAGGATAAGAACTGTACAATCCTGTCAATAGATGCAGAAAAAGCATTTGACAAAATACAGCATCCATTCTCAATAAAAACCCTCAACAAAGTAGGGATAGAGCAAACATACCTCAACATTATGAAGGTCATATAAGAAAGACCCACAGCTAATATCATCCTCAATGGGGAAAAACTGAGAGCCTTTCCTCTGTGGTCAGGAACAAGACCAGGATGTCCACTCTCACCACTACTAGTTAACATGGTATTGGAAGTCCTAGCCTCAGCAATCAGACAACAAAAAGAAATAAAACGCATTCATCTTAGCAAGGAAGAAGTCAAACTCACTATTTGCAGATGACATGATACTCTGTAGAAAACCCAAAAAACTCCACCAAATAATTGCTAGAACTAATACATGAATTCAGAAAAGTATAGGATATAAAGTCAACATGCAGAAATCCTTTGCATTTCTATACACCAATAATGAAGCAGCAGAAAAAGAAATCAAGGAATCTATCCCATTTGCAACTGCACCAAAACCAATAAGATACCTAGGAATAAACCTAACTAAAGAGGTAAAAGATCTGTACTTCGAAAATTATAGAATACTTATGAAAGAAATTGAAGAGGACACAAAGAAATGGAAAAGCATTCCATGCTCATGGACTAGAACACTGTTAACATGTCTATACTATCCAAAGTAATCTACAGATTTATTTTTTTTTTCTTTTCAACGTTTATTTTTATTTTTGGGACAGAAAGAGACAGAGCATGAACGGGGGAGGGGCAGAGAGAGAGGGAGACACAGAATCGGAAACAGGCTCCAGGCTCTGAGCCATCAGCCCAGAGCCCTACGCGGGGCTCGAACCCACGGACCGCGAGATCGTGACCTGGCTGAAGTCGGACGCTTAACCGACTGCGCCACCCAGGCGCCCCTGTAATCTACAGATTTAATGCAATACCTACCAAAATACCACCAGCATTTTTCACAAAGCTAGAACAAACAATCCTAAAATTTGTACAGAACCACAAAAGACCCCTAATAGCCAAAGCAATTCTGAAAAAGCAAAACAAAACTGGATGCATGAGGATTCTGGATTTCAAGCTATATTACCAAGCTGTAGTCATCAAGACAGTATAGTATTGGCACAAAATCATACATATAGATTAATGGAATAGAATAGAAAATCCAGAAATGGAACCACAAGAATATGGTAAACTTATCTTTGACAAAGCAGGAAAGACTATCCAATGGAATACAGTCTCTTCAACAAATAGTGCTGGGAAAACTGGATGGTGATATGCACAAGAATGAAACATGTACCTCAGTGTTTATAGCAGCATTATCAACAATAGCCAAACTATGGAGAGAGCCCAAATGTTCATCGACTGATGAACGGATAAAGAAGATGTGGTATAAAAAACACACTGCTCTACTGACTGAGTCAGCCAGGTGCCCCTACACACTTGTGTAATTTTATAATTGGGTGAACATCATTTTATTTTATTTTAATTAATTAATTTATTTATTAAAATTTACATCCAAATTAGTTAGCATATAGTGCAACAATGATTTCAGGAGTGGATTCCTTAGTTCCCCTTACCCATTTAGCCCATCTCCCCTCCCATAACCCCTCCAGCAACCCTCAGTTTGTTCTCCATATTTATGAGTCTCTTCTGTTTTGTCCCCCTCCCTGTTTTTATATTATTTTTGTTTCCCTTCCCTTATGTTCATCTGTTTTGTCTCTTAAAGTCCTCATATGAGTGAAGTCATATGATTTTTGTCTTTCTCTGACTAATTTCACTTAGCATAATAACCTCCAGTTCCATCCACATAGTTGCAAATGGCAAGATTTCATTCTTTTTGATTGCCGAGTAATACTCCATTGTGTGTATATATATATATATATATATATATATATATATATATACCACGTCTTCTTTATGCATTCATCCATCGATGGACATTTGGGCTCTTTCTATACTTTGGCTATCGTTGATACTGTTGCTATAAACATTGGGGTGCATGTGTCCCTTTAAACAGCACACCTGTGGTCCCGTGGATGAATGCCTAGTAGTGCAATGCTGTGTCATAAGGCAGTTCTAATTTTTAGTTTTTTGAGGAACCTCCATACTGTTTTCCAGAGTGGCTGCATCAGCTTGCATTCCCAGGGTAAACATCATTTTAAAGTTAGAGGTACAATTATGAAGAAATAGATGGAGAAATAATTGCTCAAAGAATTGAAACATGAAATTTTAATACTCAGTGATTGTGAGAATCAAAAATATCTACATCTCTAAAATAATGATTAAACTTACTATAGAAGATGTAGTATCATTTTGAACAGGTAAAAACATCAGAGATTAGCTGTCTGAGCATATTTAAACAACCTGCCCCCTGTTCAGTTTATGCAAATATTTTTTTTATCATTACACAAGGATTCAGAGAACATGTAGTACAAAGGTTAAAACTCATCCAAAATCCCAAAACAGTATTTGGATCAGTGGTGTACCCTCAGAAAAAAATTTGACAAGCATTCTCTAAACATAAATATTTATTTATTTACAGAATATACACATATGATGATTTAATAGATTATATAAATCACAAAACACAAAAGTGGGATAAGATGTAAATAAATAATATTTTAAATAACTAATTTTATCTATTAGTGGATGGAAAATATCTTTTAGTTCTCACTAAAAATTAATATTGATGATATCTGTCAGTGGAAGCAATGTGATTAAAGAAATTTCAATAATTTTAAGTCTCGGTTTAATATTTTATGATAAAGTAATTCAAATATTCCAAGTTCTGTTTATTGATATTTGGTTTAATTGCATCAGACTTGAAAAAATAAAACACAAAGATATCCAAATTCAAATGGAAAAAGTTCTTAGTGACTATGTTTACTAATCCATGACATTAACTTTTCAACCACACTCACAAATTATGTAAAGATTTTTGTTGAAATGTGGTAGTAAATATATATTTTCCTTGTTATAAGCAATGGTTTTTATAAGCTAATAAGATATTCTATATTTATATATTAAATAGATGATTTGAAAAACAACCAAAATCCTTTATTGGAAAGATTTTAAACAGATTGGAAAATTTTGTTATCAATTTTTTACAAAGGCTAAGTATTTATTTTTATGGCTAAAATCATATGATGGAAGTGTTACTAAAATAACATACTCAAAATGCTCTTGCTATACAGTAAGGGTCAGCAAACCATATCCAGCCTGTTTCTATAAATAAAGTTTTATTGGAACACATTCATTTATGTGTTGTTTATGTTTGCTTTCATGATATAATGGCAGAGCAAAACTGATTGCCATTTCTTTTGCAGTAACTGCAAAAGAAATGGCCCGCAAAGCTGAAATATTTGCTATCTGAACTTTTAGAGGAAAAAATGTGCTCAACTCTGCTCTATGGTATCAATTTTCACCAAAAAGTAGTTAACTCTCTCACTCATGTTTACCTCACAGCTAAATTGTGTTTCCTTTTTCAGAAAATATTTTCTAAGTATCATACTATTGAAAGTTACATGTCATTCCTGAAAAGGACAAATCTCAAACAGCAAATTTCAAACACTTTCTAACTCATCTTTCAGTTTGACAATATCCTGAGGTAAAAGAGGCATTTATGATGATTGTACCTTTTGTTATGAAATATTGTAAAGACTCTACTATTTAAGGAATTATAACTTGTATATCTACTTAACCTGGATTAGGTAAAATTGTAACCCACGGCAACATACCACAAACAAACCAGTGATGGTGTGACTATGAACCCCTTCAAGACCTACAACCTCTACTATTTTCTCAGAATATGTCTTTTTTGTTTATAAATTATTTGATACATAAACTGAAAGCATCAATGTCAATATATACGTTAGCAAAATTTAATTGCTTTAAAAAAATCTTTTTTTATTATAGTTATTTATTTTTTAGTAATCGTTACACTCAATGTGGGGCTCGAACTCACAACCCTGAGACCAAGAGTTGCATGCTTTTCTGAATGAGCCAGCCAGGTGCCCCCAAATGTAATTAATTTTTGAAAACAAAAACAGATGAAAGAAAAAAAAGAGAAAAGAAAAATCCTGTTCTTTCTATGTTCTACTAGATAGATCAGGGCATAGTCCCAAGAGTATACAGCTACTCTGTAGATGTCCAGTACAAGTCTCTGAAACTAAAATTTTTATATACAGTAAATGAAACATTAGAATACCTAGACTATGTCAGATTCCATAATGACTCACTCGGTTTGCTAAAATTAGCTTAGGTCACAGCAGTACATAGTGTGGCTATCTTATTCCTCATAGAACAGTAGGAATACCTTACTCAGATTAGCCATTTCCCTCTTGCAGGCAACTAGTAAAGTGAGTGATTAAACTATTACTATGAAGTAAATTTTTCCATCTTGTTCCGTCTACTAAGTTTATATAAGCTCAAGCTCCTAATCAATAAACTTTTATAAGTATTTTCTTAAAAAAAGGGTAAAAGTTGAAATTTAACCAACCTATATAAAAATGGAACTCCAGGTTCAGCAAAAACTGACTTTGTTCATTATTCTGCCACTGAATGAAACAGGAAATACAGGGAAAGGCTATGATTTGGCTAGAGAAAAATTTTTTTGGTCTTGCTGAGTTAGAAGAGTCTATAGAGATATTAGCCTCGAAAATGAGGAGGAATCCTTTCTTAGGGAAAAGTGAAAAGAAAAACGAAGAGAGACTTGGTGATCACTTAAATATGAAAGAACCAAAAACTGCCAGAGTTTTTCTTCACATCTAATTGTTCACTAAGTCCTATGAATTTTAAAATGTCTCATACTCTGGGGCGCCTGGGTGGCTCAGTTGGTTAAGCATCCATCCCACTCTTGCCTTCTGTTCAGGTCATGATTTTGGGGTTTGCAAGACTGAGCTATGTGCTGGCAGCACAGAGCCTGCTTGGGATTCTCTCTCTCTCTGTCTCTCTCTCTCTCTGCCCCTACTCCCCCCACCCCCATAAATAAATAAACATTTAAAAAAAAAATTGTAAAAGGGGTGCCTGGGTGGCTCAGTTGAGTGTCTGACTTCAGCTCAGGTCATGATCTCACATCAGGCTCTTGTGCTGACAGCTCAGAGCTTGGAGCCTGCTTTGGATTCTGTGCCTCCTCCTCTCTCTGCTCCTCCCCCATTCATGCTATTTCTCTCTCTCTCTCTCTCTCTCTCTCTCTCTCTCTCTCTCTCTCAAAAATAAACATTAAAATAATAATAATAATAATAATAATAAAATAAAAGTAAAATAAAATGTCTTGAACTCTGCTACCTTTTTTTTTTTTTTTTTCAACGTTTATTTATTTTTGGGACAGAGAGAGACAGAGCATGAACGGGGCAGGGGCAGAGAGAGAGGGAGACACAGAATCGGAAACAGGCTCCAGGCTCTGAGCCACCAGCCCAGAGCCCGACGCGGGGCTCGAACTCACGGACCGCGAGATCGTGACCTGGCTGAAGTCGGACGCTTAACCGACTGCGCCACCCAGGCGCCCCTCTGCTACCTTTTTTGACTCTAATGTAGTTCAACCCTTATTTTTAACCAGATGTGTTTTCAAAATAGCCTTCTTAATGATTTATCTCCAATGTCCCTTCATCTTTCACATTTTAATTATCTTCTACAGTAATATGATCACCTCATTACTGCACACAAAAAAATTGACGTGTTCCCATTTATATCATTTGGTTGAATTTACTGGTTTTAACTAGATTTAAAGACTCAGTCACATCATTCTTATTTTATAAACCCTTCATAGCTCCTTCTTCAAATAGCTTGGCTGAATTTAACACTTTTTGCTAGCTTTAACTAGTGTTTTAGTAATGGATCAGCAAGGATTTAATGGCTGTTATATATTGTACTAGGTTTATAATACTTTCCCTTTTCTCACAGATCTTAAACTAGTTGGATGCTATAAGATAAATAAACTTTGAGACACTGCTCCATCATTCAGTACTTAATTGTTCTGTGCCTATTGTGTGATTGGAAATCAAAGAAAGAAAATAACAAAAAAATTAAGAAAAGACCTCATGGAGGAGGTAGAATTTTAGCTGAAGGTAGGCAATACACAGAATGATAGTAAAGGGGTTTAATGGATATAGAGGAATCTGATGGGGGTGAAGGTGTCAGGTGAGCTATGAGAAAATCCAGGGGAGAGGGAATTGACAGAGGAATTGTAAAGATGTAGGACACTAATAATGGGGAACAATGAGATGCAACCTTGGCTAGTGAAGGTGGATTCTATTAGAGAATGTCTTGGAAGCCCCGCAGAGGCATTTAAATTTGACTTTATATATAGACACCAATTAATAAAAAGAAAGAGATGGCATAAAAGATTATTCTAGCATCCATGTTTAGGCATATGGAAGAGATAGGCAAACAGAGACAATTGGAAGGAAATTACAGGGCTTAAAGAGAGATTGCAGGTAAAGAGAAGAAACTGTCAAAGGTGAGTACAAAGTTTCTGGCCTTGGAAACTATAAAAATGGAGACATCACTAAAATAAACAGGATGTTTGTTTAAAAAAATTTTTTTTTCAACGTTTATTTATTTTTGGGACAGAGAGAGACAGAGCATGAACGGGGGAGGGGCAGAGAGAGAGGGAGACACAGAATCAGAAACAGGCTCCAGGCTCTGAGCCGTCAGCCCAGAGCCCGACGCGGGGCTCGAACTCACGGACCGCGAGATCGTGACCTGGCTGAAGTCGGACGCTTAACCGACTGCGCCACCCAGGAGCCCCTAGGATGTTTGTTTTAAAAAAAACAGGATGTTTGTTCTCAAACAAAGAAGGTTTGAGAATGGGGAGTAGGAGACGGTTTGGGACATGTTAGATAGATGTAAGCATATCAATAGTGGAGCTATCCCAAGGCTATTCTATAGCATAATACTGGATGAAGCCAAGAATCCAGTGCAAAAATAGATAGGTATAGTGATCTATCAATGCCTTGCACCTGTTTAGGATTTCAAAGCCATATAGTATTAATTTTGAGCTTCAACATCCAGGAAGGTAGAAGAACAGAAATTAACACCTTCATTTCGCAAATAAATTAATGTTTAGAATTCATGTGACTTGCCCAAAGTCAAAGAAGTTGTTAGCAGGAGAGCCAAGAAAATTCTAGTTCCTTACTCATGCCATTATACTCCTGGCTTTTAAGAAGCAAGCAAAATTCAAGGCTCTTCTTCCAAAAAGAGCCATCAGCATGGAGGCAACAAGTGAGGCCCTGAGAATGTATAATTCTTTGAGGGCAGAAGAAGAGAAGAAGAAAAGATCTCTTGCAGATAAATACAATTAATTAAAATAAGGAAGGAAGACAGCTCAGCAACAGACACCACCAAGTAGACAGGAGCACTCAAGAGGGTAGGAAAAAAATCAAAACCAGGAAAGTGCCGAGTCAGGAAAGCCAAAAATGGAGTAAGTACTCAGTGATCCTAAATGCCAAAGTTGGAAGAAGGTGATTTGGCATGGAGGTAACACATTTGACGGTCGATTTGTTTCTCTTCAAAAATGTAACTCTTGAGATATTGAGGGCGAAAATCCCTCAGTGTTTACTATCAACATCTATCTGTTGCACTATTAAAGGGGGCTGCATTTTATTTTTCATACATTAAAACTTCCACTTCACAAGTTACAGTAACACAAAAAAGTGTGAAAGTTTTCAATGTTGAAAAATTATAAAGTCTAAAGAATAAGCTCAAATATATTTCAACATAACCTGATCAGTTTTTTTAATTTTTATTTGAGAGGCTTTTGATATATATAAATAACAGTTTGCTTTTTTCCGTGATCTGTTTTACTAAATCAAAGTTTCAATAAAGGAAAAAAATGAGGGCTATGAAAAAGCAAAACTATAGATATCCTCCAAATAAAATTACATATGAAATAATTTACCAAGTTTTATAATAATTAATAGAAATAATATGGTAAATTTCTTGATCATATATGCAACTTCTGTCTTAAGTGGAAGCATGGAAAGAAAAGTGAACTATTTTATCCTCCTAACATGACAAATATAACATTTTCAACTTTATAACTAAAATCAACTTTCGTTAGTGATATTTTTAAAATTTGGCACTGTCTTTGCACTAATTGAGTTTAGAAAGGTCTTTGGAAATTTTACCTGTCTTAAAGTTTTAAAAAATTAGCATGACAATAGATTAAAAATTTAAAAGACACAGCTAATCAAACAACTTGCTACTGACCTTGTTCAAGTCTGAAGAGGGTCTTTTCCAGCTTTTCCATTTCGTTCAGAAGTAAAATTCTAATTTGTTTACTGTGTCCCATTTTGGCTTTTAGAAGATTTGAAATCTTTCAGAAGAATTAAAAGAACTCCAAAATCGAATGAGTTACCCCTATGAAACAAAAAGGAATTAAGATCAAGAAAATAACTATTACCTTTAATTCCTCAAGGCTGACAGCCGCACTTACATGTTCTAAATGTGTTTTAACCTTAGCAAAGCAAAAAGAAAGAATGAATCCTATAAAGAAGACCTGAGAAGGTAAATAGTTGTTTCCTCCCTTAGAGCACAATAGGACCAAAGCAAAACTATTGTATTCTTACAATTAAAAAAACAAAACAAAACAAAACTGAATTATTCTCAGAGAAAAGCAATACGTTTTGGAAAGCCTGGATTTGGGTGTGGGGGGAAAATTCCCGGTCCCAAGCCAAAGGGCTTTGAAGACTACAAACGGCACTTCTGCTTACAAGAGATTAGTCTGCTCAAAGATAACAGGTGGGAGAGCTCCCCATTCCCAAATTCGGGTTGGAAGCCACCAATGGGGAGATGAGAACAGAGGGAAGCAGTTGTTGCCCCTGGAATAGCTGCTGCAGACATACGATGTACAGACGGAGCTATAGATAGAAAGAACCCATTTCCCTGAGAGACCAGCGGCATTCCTAGCACTTACACGGAGCAAGTTATACGTGCAGCTTCTGGGACACTGCAGGACCCGCGACTCTGGTGTTGGAGTCGGGGGAGGAGACGGGAAGGAAAGCAAACGGGGAAAGGCAGGCTGCCCAGGCGCAAAAAGCAGCCCCAGACAAGGAGGGCCGGGCGCCGTGAAGGGCAAAGGGCGGGGCGGCGGCAGCCGGGCCAGGGATAAGGCCGCTGTGTGAATGACAGAGAGCTTCTCCGTGACTCCGCCTCGCGCCGGTCCCGGAGAAGACCCTCGACCCACCGGGCCTCAAGTTCCCCACACGCCCGGGTGGGAGCTGACAGGTCCCCTCGCCCACTTCCGGGAGGTTCCGCACCCTGCTCGCCGCGACCGCTAGTCTCGCGAGACTGCGGTCAGCGGGGCCGGGGTCCGGGAGGCGGCTGCGGCCCAGGCAGCAAACTGCTTTTGGTTTTCGGCGCTAGGGAGGTGCGAGGTCCGGGGTGTGCACTTCCTTTACCAGCCTGCGACCTCGTGGTTGAACATTAAAATGCTACGGTAGAAGGCTGCCAGCTAGATTGAGCTGCGTATGTCACAGGGTCGTTTTGTGGACCGGCTGAATGGTGGGAGGCGAGAGACCTGGCTTCCTGTGCTTTTTCTACCACGATGTGTTTTGTGTCTTTGTTTTGATTTTTTTTTTTTTTTAATTTTGACGTGGCCTAAGTTTACTTGGCCTAAACTCTCTGAATCTTGATTTCCCCGTGTCTAAAGTAAGGGGCCGTCTTCAATCTCAGACATTCCATCCTTCGTGTGTCTACCATCTATCTAGTGCTAACACAGGGCACATCTTGAATGCAGACACGGAACTACTAGGTAGGTGAAATGTGGCCAGTTTGCAAACAATTGAGGGTGCAAATACCGCTTGTACAACGTCTGGTTGTATCTGATGTACACTGCATAGACCTGAAGAGCATATGCGATTAAGGATCTATATTGGCTGCACATATTTCAGGCCAGAAATTTAGGATCTGGTACAGATGTCTAAGGAGATTTTATGCCTGAGGAAAAGAAACCCCTTCTAGAGTTTTTTGAGGACACCTAGGGATCATGAGAAAAAAGACATGAGTGCAGAGAAAGATCTTGCTTTCATTATTGTGGAAATAATGTAGATCCAAAAACAATGGTTAAAAACTAAAGATACTGAAATGTTTGTTTCAGTAGATTTCTGAGCATGGCTAGTTGCAAGTGGTCCAAAACTGAGTTTGGGTATCTGTAGTTCATTTATTCATTCAACTAGTATTTATTAAGCACCTAGGATTTGCCAGGCATGGAAGTGAATCAAAGTCACTGCCCTCATGGAACTCTTACATTTTGTTGGTGGGAGGCAGATAAATAAATAAGATAAATAAATTATATAAGATAACAAAAGGTTGTAGGAAGTGGGAAGCATAGAAGAGTCAGGAAAAGGAAGTTTGCAATTGTAAATACAATAGTCAGTAAAGGACTTGCTGGTGAGTTGACATCTGATCCCAATCAGAGAAAGAGCAAAGAGGATATCCAGGGTAGAGGGTTACATACGGAGGTACAGAAAGTTCAAAGGCCATGAGGTAGGAGCACCCTTGTGGATTTAAGGAGGCCACCATAGCTGAATGAAGAGAGTGGTAAGAGATTAGGACAGATAAAGGCGGGGGGGCGCTGACAGCCAGATCTTGTAAGGCTTTGTAGGCCATTGCAAGGATTTGGGCTTTTAATATGGGCAAAAGAGATGTTGGAGCATTTTGAAAAGAGGAGTGACCTCATCTGATAGACCTTTTAAAGGATTACCCTGCAACTTTATGGAAAATAGCTAAATAAACTGGAGGGTGTGGTGAGGAAGGAAGCGAGACCAGTTAAGCAGTTATTTCAATTAACCAAGATACAATGATGTTGGGTGTGTGTGTGTGTGTGTAAAGAAGGTATAGCAATGAAGGTGGTGAGAATTTGTTGAATTATGGATCTATTTTGAAAGTAGAGCTTATACTGATGATGAGAAAGTAGTGTTCTTCAATTTGTAAGTCACATTGAGGATTGTAAATCATACCCATTGAGGGTTATAAAAGTAATTTAGTTGCAACCAACAATTTTTTTAATGTTTATTTTTTTTGAGGGTGGGGAGAGAGAGAGAAAGAGAGAGAGAATGCGAGCAGGGGAGGGGCAGCAAGAAAGGGAGACATAGAATCCAAAGAAGACTGGGCTGTCAGCACAGAGCCCGACACTTGGCTCTAATCCAGGAACTGTGAGATCACGACCTGAGCTCAATTCGGATGCTTAACCAACTGAGCCACCCAGGCGCCCTGCAACCAACAATTTTTAAAGTAAAATAGGAATGATCTGAGTGCATTGCATCTGGTAAGACTATTATTTCAAGAAACTTCTGTTTCTGTTACTTATGTTTTGTTGTAGTGAGTCCTGTATTCCTACTGGGAGTCATGGTCAAAAACATGTCTGAGAGCCACCAATCTCAAAAATTATGCTGTGTAAAAGCATAACCATTCATGATTATGAAATGTGCGTGTGTTTTAATCCCAGCTCTGCCACTAACTGGCTGTTCAGCTTTCTAAGGTACTTAACCTTGGCCGCCTGGATGGTTAAAGTCAGTTAAGCACCTGACTTTGGCTCAGGTCATGATCTTGAAGTTTGTGAGTTTGAGCCCCACATCCGACTCTTTGCTGTCAGTGCAGAGCCCACTTCAGATTCTCTGTCCCTCTCTCTGCCCCCTGCTTGCGTGCTTTCTCTCCCCACGCCCCCTCAAAAAATAAATAAACATTAAAAACAAATGGAAGATACTCAACCTTTTTGTGCTTTGGTTTTTACAACTGTAAAACAGGGATAAAAATAGTGCCTACTATTAATTAAATGAGGACTTAGAACTGTGCCTGAGACATGTGTAAGTATAAATACTAGGATGCGACCCTGACTGATGTGGAATACAGTTCATGTTTATGTTTGTCTTCAGGGTCTCCTTTTCATACCTCCTTTGAGTCTCTCCTATGACCATCTCATCACACTGCTCTCCTGTTGATCACTCTTCTCCAGGGCTCCAAAATTAGCTTTCCCTGTTCTCCCTCCACCAGCAAAACTGTCACTTTAGGGCCCAATATTCCAGCTAAAATAAGGAGTAAAATAGACTGACAAAATCAATTCCTTTAGTGGTGAGTTATTCTTACACAAATGCTTGCATTTTAAAAGATTTGTCAATCCAAATGATCTTAATTTTGGAGATTTCATACTGTGAAAGAAAGTGAAGAAGGTCAAGTAATGGAAAAATTACGATACAATGTGATGTGTCTCAGAGATTACGTTTACAAGCCACACAGTGTCCTTTTTAAAAAAGAAGAGTCACGCTAAGTGTGCTATTTGTGAAGTTCTTGGAATGCCAGTAAATCTGCAGTCTAGAGCTACAGTGGTACCATGTGCTGCCTTCATTTTGGCAAACATTTGTCGTGTGCCTGTCGTGTGCATAACAGAGATCTATATATACACAATAATCTCATGCTAGAGTTGTCAGGAGAAGAATCTCCTTGAGGAACATCTGATGGATAATCTCAGCTATTTGGCAGTGACTCTACTGTTTTCTAAAACATTGATATGAATGTATCTGGGGAGTGGGAGAAGGGCTGTGGTCAGAAGGGTCAGAAAACACTAGAGTGTTTCTTAAGGTCTGTGTATGGGAGTGTCTGTTTTGGGAAAGGAAAGGAGTTATTTAGGGTATTATGTATAGTCTGGTCCCAGTCCTGTAAGATTCTGGGTCTGAAGTGGAGGGATCTGCCTTATTTGGCTTTTATATTCATCAGCATTTTTTGTGTATCTTAATTTTGTAGTGATTATATACTGACATTATGAATAATTTTATTTTGTAAAATTTGGAATTGTGTTTTCAAAATCTCTTCTAAGTAGAACAGTTTATTCTGCATTTTTGGGAAATATCCAGACTTAGCCAGGGAAGAGAAGGGAAGATAGGAAGGAAATAGAGCTGAAGTCAAACAAGAAGAAGGACCTAATATAATGGTGATAGAGATACAGAAACCAGAGAGAGATTTTTCAAAAAAGGATAGTACAACACAAAGAAAACGCATTTTGGAAACCAATTTGGGATTAGTTTTAATCTCTCTGAATTACAGTTGATTCATCTGTAAATTGGAGAGAATAACGCTTCATTTGGAGGGTGGTTTTGAAGATTAGATGAAACAATGAAAGCATTCAAGGCATCTATTATATAGCCCTTGGTAAAAATCAGGCTTTTAATAAATGATAGCCTAAAAAGAGAAGGGCTGATGGCCAGTTGTCTTTGCTGGGTTCTGATGGCAGTTAGACAAAGCAGATGAAGAGGAAGTCTCCCAGAGCCTGGCCAACAAAAAAGAATCTAAAGGTCTGTTATCTTACCCTGTGAAGAGGGAGTATAAAGGTGAACTCAGAAAAGGAAGTCAGAGCCCAAGGTTGTAGTCTAAATCATAGAGAACAGAGGAATGACGTAAGAAAGAAGTAAGATTTTGTTGCTGTACAATTAATATTTATTAGAACAATTATTGACATGTACATGTAATGGAGGTAAAGATAGTTGTATTTTATTTAAAAAAACAAAAACAAAAACAAAAGCCAAAACTTGCATGGGAAAAGTCATTAAAAAAGTCCTAAGCATTGATATAACAAATTGACCAAAAAGAGCATATGGAATGCTTTAAAACCATGATAAGAGGAAACTCGAGAGGGTGTTTTAGTGGTGATGGTTTCTTTTTTCTAAAGATAGGTATTTTAAAATGTTCTTTGGCCCTAAATTTAGAGCTAAATCATTTTTACCCTTGCAAATAAATTTAACTTCCTGTTGAAATCCTGCCTCCAGAATTTCCCTGTGGAAGGAGGGAGTTGGCAGCCTGTTTGGGGAACAAGGATGAGGGAAGGAAGACTTGAACTGATTTTCTATATTTGTCAGGACCACTTCAGCTGCATATGACAGAAAACAACAACAACAACAACAACAACAACAAGGCAACAGTGACTTAAACAAGAGATAAATTTGTTTCTTTCTTGCATAAAAGTTTAGAGGTGAGCAATTCAAAGCTGGTGTGGCAGGTCTGTAAAGGCAGTCGGAAGCCGGGATCTCTCTAGCTCACAGCTTCCTCCCTCTTATTATGTGGATCTTATCATAGTACCACAAGGCTGCCAGAACTCCAGCTATCATATCCAAGTTCAGGCAATATAATGGAAGAAGAGGAAAAGAAGGGTATACCTCTTCCCTTTAAGCTTTCCTGGAAATACCAGACAGCATTTCTGCTTCTATCTCATTAGCCAAAACTTGGTCACAAGGTACACACAAATGTAACTTGTGTCTGGGCAGCAATGAGACTAGCCAAAACACAGGTTTTGTTATTAAGGAAAGAGAATGAATAACTAGTAGTGTCTGCCACAGTTTGCGTGGCACTTTATTTTCCATTTTAATTGTTATCAAAGCAATGCGGTTTGGAGCAGGGGGATGGAAGGCCCAGGAGGAGTGTCTCCAAGGCAAAAAATGGAACTGATTGTTTAATGTGCTTGACCACATGGAGAGATGTTTCACAAACACCTTAGTTTTCTGTCAGAAAGCTTGGGGGTGATTAAGCAAACTTCCCCCAAACTTTAAAAAGTCCAGTTGGAGATTGCAGCTATAGACCTATTAGCCAAATGAGCTTGCTACAACTGAACTCCAGAACCAGCCAGCTTACCTAACCCATCATGGACAGACTGGAGAAATCATGCTCACTGCATGTTTATTCTCAGAAAAGGACAGAGGTGGGGTGCCTGGGGGGCTCAGTTGGTTGAGCGTTTGACTTCAGCTCAGGTCATGATGTAACGGTTCCGAGTTTGAGCCCCATGTGGGACCCTCTGCTATCAACAGAGAGCCTGCTTCGGATCCTCTGTCCTTCTCTCTCTCTGCCCCTCCCCTGCTCACTCTCCCGCCCCAAAATAGATAAGCTTAAAAACAAAAAAGGACAGAGGTAAGCCAAGCTCACCAGTTATTTTTCCACAAATTTACCAACCAGCTAAATCACTCTCCACTCCCCAGGAATGGAGTAAATTAACTAGTGCAAAGAGAAGCCAGAAGTTTATTTAGGGAAGCTCTTTCTTTAAAAAAAAAAAAAAAAGAATTAGGGGAAAGCATTCTTCTTCAGGCATTACATAGCCCCTTAACTTCTTTTGTGGTCTAATTCCTAAGCTGTAATTTACCTTTCAAGGATATATAAAAATAAAATGTCTGAAATGTTTCAAAAATTAATATATACCCTATAAATAGTTAATAACAATGAATGTTTAATGAGCATCTAGGAGGTGCCAGGCACTGTTCTCAGCCCATTACATGAAATAACTCAATTCCCAGGACACTATTGTTACCCCCAATTTAAAGGTATGTAAACTGAGTGCCCAAGATTAAGTAGTTTAAGGTCGCGTAGGAATCAAGTGGAAGAGTGGGATTTCAATTGTATTCTCAGCGACTCTTTTCAGTCAACTCTAAATCTGAGGGCATTGATGTTATCCCCATGGCCTGGAAATCAATAAAGGTTTTCTAAATTGAATTTGGATATTGCTGACTTTATGGCTATGACAACAGTGAGTTTGTTTTCTTCTAGGAATATTCTGGCTAATCTAATACTCAGTCATCTCAGGACAGCTGCTTCAGGAAATCTTTCCCTGCCTTGCCCTCTTTCCCGTGGGTCTGGGTTAGGTGTTCCTCTTTCGTGTCCCCTGTTGTATGATGTATGATATCATGTTGTATAATAACCGCCTTTTCTCTTTCTCACTAGAGTTTTTGAGGCAGGGATTGTGTTTCCTGTGTCTGGAATGCACAGCTGTAAATTGTTTACATTTCTTAGATGTATTAAGAAAACTATACTTTCTTCTTTTTAAAAAAATTTAAATGACTTTTATTTTAGAATAGTTTGAGTTAAGAAAATAGTTGCAAAGAGAATACAGAGAGATCCCAGTTTCCCCTGTTGTTAAGATCTTACAATAGTATTATTCATGTGTTACAATTAGTGAACCAATATTGATGCATTATTACAGTCCATAGTTTATTAGATTTCCTCACTTTTTACCTCCTATCCTTTTTCTGTTCTGGGAGCCCTTCAGGATACCACATAACGTTTAGTTGTCATGTCTCCTTAAACTCCTTTTGGCTGTGACAGTTTCTCAGACTTTCCTTAAAAAAAAAAGTTTTTATTGATATATAATGGACATATACCATTGTGTAAATTCAAGGTGTGCAATGTGTTGATTTGATATATATTGCAAATATGATTACCACTATAGAGTTAACTAACATTCCACCATATCACATAATCATTTCTTTTTGGCGATGCAAACCTGTAAGACCTAGTCTTCTAGTAAGACCTGGCCTCTTTGAAGTTCATAATACTGTATTGTTGTCTATAACCACTATGCTATACATTAGATATCCAGGACTTATTTATCTACTGGTTGCAAGTTTGTAACCTTACAATATCTCCCCATTTCTCCCACCCTCAGCCCCCATACGTACTATAACTTCTTTAGCCATTCGTCCATTGATAGATACTTAGGCTGTTTCCTTTCTTTTTCTTTCCTCTCCTCTCCTCTCCTCTCCTCTCCTCTCCTCTCCTCTCCTCTCCTCTCCCCTCCTCTCCTCTCCCGTCCTCTCCCCTCCTCTCCCCTCCTCTCCCCTCCTCTTCTCCCCTCCCCTCCCCTCCCCTCTCCTCCCCTCCCTTCTCCTCTCCTCTCCTCTCCTCTCCTCTCCTCTCCTCTCCTCTCCTCTCCTTTCCTTTCCTTTCCTTTCCTTTCCCTTCCTTCCTTTCCTTCCTTTCCTTCCTCTCTGTCTCTCCCTCTCCTTCTTTCTTGCTTTCTTTCATGATTTCAGGAGTAGAATTTAGTGATTCATCACTTATATATAACACCCAGTGCTCATTCCAACAACTGCCCTCCTTAATGCCCATCATCCTAGGTTGTTTCCCATCTATATTTTTAAAAACTGCTCTGATCCCCTTTACTGTTCTCCAACTGCTGGACATGGGAAAGCAAAAATAATATTTGTCTGTTTTGAAACTAATCCTGATCCAATTATTTAAATAATTTCTTTGGGGCACGTGGGTGGCTCAGTAGGTTCAGTGTCTCACTCTTGATTTCAGCTCAGGTCATGATTTCGTGGTTCATGGGATCAAGCCCCACATTGGGCTCTGCACTTTCAGCACAGATTCTCTCTCTCCCTCTCTCTCTGCCCCTCCCCTGCTTGTGTTCTCTCTCTTTTTCAAATATATAAACATTAAAAAAAATAATAATCTCTTTAAACTTGCCTCTATGAAATAATTGTTTTATTGTTTCCGTCCCCCTTCTCCGTACTTCTAAGCTGATGTCTGCCATACAGAGCAGGGTCTCACATGGAATCATTGCTATGGAGGAGTTGAACTCTGTGGCCTTGAACTGGGCATTGTGTAGGGGCTGGTGTTACCTAAAGTACATCTGTATAGTCCTGTTCCTGGTTATCCTGTTGACATAAGCTACTAATGTGTATAGCTGATAAATTCCTGGTCATTCTTTCTTGCCTTGGTCAGAGCCTAGAAGCCTTCTCTGCTGTTTAGGCTTCCTTGAGGTCCTCCTTCCGCTGCGGACCCCTCCAAGAGTCTGAAGGGTTCTTAACCTGGCCCAAGGGCCAAGGCATCCATTTCATAAGGCTTTGCTGGAAGCACCTCACTCTGCCATGGTGGATCCATGTAATATGGGCTGGGGATGGAAACTAGGTCCTGCCTGTAACTGATGTCCTTGCTTTACCCTCCTAACCATGCTGGGGCTCCCCTTTTTGGACCTTCCCCACCTTTTTTTTTTTTTTTTTTTTTTTTTTTTTACCTAGCATAACACTCTTCAACCAGAGTTCAAAACAGTGAGCAGAACAAAAAGTCCTCTATGCATTTGACAAATACTGTACCTGCTGTGTGGTAAGCACCATTCAGGAACTGTAGGAACAGTAATGAACAAAGCAGACATAAATCCTTGCCTATCTGGAGTTTCTATTCTTTTTTTTTTTTTTTTTAATTTTTTTTTCAACGTTTATTTATTTTTGGGACAGAGAGAGACAGAGCATGAACGGGGGAGGGGCAGAGAGAGAGGGAGACACAGAATCGGAAACAGGCTCCAGGCTCTGGGCCATCAGCCCAGAGCCTGATGCGGGGCTCGAACTCACGGACCGCGAAATCGTGACCTGGCTGAAGTCGGACACTTAACTGACTGCGCCACCCAGGCGCCCCTGGAGTTTCTATTCTTTAAAAAAAATTTTTAAATGTTTATTTATTTTTGAGACAGAGAGAGAGAGAGAGAGCGAGAGCACGTGAGCAGGGGAGGGGCAGAGAGAGAGGGAGACACAGAATCTGAAGCAGGCTCCAGGCTCTGAGCTGTCAGCACAGAGCCAGATGCAGGGCTCAAATTCATGAACTGCGAGATCAGGACCTGAGCTGAAGTCAGATGCTTAACCAACTGAGCTACCCAGGTGCCCCTGCAGTTTATATTCTAATAATACCCTGAACCTGTCTGACTTGTTCCCACCAGGACACATCACACTATTTCTCTCACGTCCCTCTCTCTTTAGATGGTCACATTTTCACAATTACTCAAGCCCAGAAGGAATGGATTTCCCTTCCTTCCTACCAGGAACTAGTTCATTAGTAAGATAAAAGATAAAAGATAAAAAATTAGTAAGATAAAAGAACTTACAAAGTTCTGTATCAAAAATGCCTATAGTCTTGCTGCAAAATCATATTTTGAGTGACAAGTGTTTAATATTAACCCTTCTTTCTCTTTACATTAATTCTTTAGCAACCCGAGACTCTTACTGAGGCAGCTGGGTATCCTAGGCCAAATGGGAGAAAGTCTGGTATGTTGCAAAGGCAAATGATAAAGGTACATTTATATCTTTAAAATAGTATCCTGTATTACATCAGGATCTCCATTGCCTGGGTCAGTACCTGACACTGAAAGCCATTCAATAATGGCTATAAGAATGAGTGAAAGATGGAAGGAATGGATAACTTAATGGATTATATTATATTTATACTTTTGTTTCTGGATCAACGAATAATTTAGGCTAACATTTTTTTTTTAACGCTTATTTATTTTTGAGACAGAGAGAGAGCATGAACGGGGGAGGGGCAGAGAGAGAGGGAGACACAGAATTGGAAGCAGGCTCCAGGCTCTGAGCCATCAGCCCAGAGCCCAACACGGGGCTCGAACTCACGGACCGCGAGATCATGACCTGAGCCGAAGTCGGCTGCTTAACCGACTGAGCCACCCAGGCGCCCCACAGCTGTACCATTTTAGATTCCCATCAACAGTGCACAGGGTTTCAATTTCTCCACATCATTGCCAGCACTTGTTCTTTTCTTTTTTAAAAAATTATTCTATTTTTTTAATGTTTGTTTATTTTTGAGAGAGAGAGAGCCAGCAGAGGAGGGGCAGAGAGAGAGGGAGACACAGAACCTGAAGCAGGGTCCAGGCTCTGAGTTGTCAGCACAGAGCCCGATGCGGGGCTCAAACTTGTGAACCACGAGATCATGACCTGAGTCAAAGTCAGACGCTTAACTAATTGAGCCACCCAGGCGCCCCTCTTTTCTTTTCTTTTCTCTTTTCTTTTCTTCTTTCTTTCTTTCTTTCTTTCTTTCTTTCTTTCTTTCTTTCTTTCTTTCTTTTTTCCTTTCTTTCTCTCTCTCTCTCTTTCTTTCTTCTTTCTCTCCCTTCCCTCCTTCTTTTCTCCTTTTCTGTCCTTATACAGAGCATCACATAGTACATTGTATAAAAATAAAATTACATGAAATATAATCTATGAGTGATATGTGCTATATAGATTCTCAGTTTGATGACCAACACAGCCTAATTTACCAGGACACTTGGCTGAAGTATTTCACTGCCAATCCAGTAAACTCAGAGGAAAGGTCAACAGTATAAGACAGAGGCTAATCTGTTTTAACTGCCTAAGGTTTAAAAAAAGCCCTCTTCTCAATTTACAGTGACCGTGGGAGTCATTTTCCTGCTTACACAGTGATTAAAGGGATTGTATATCATGAATGTAGCATAGTGGATAATCAGCAAAACGTTAAGGTTAAATTAAATTAATCAGCACTTTGGAAAGTTTATTGCATGAACATAGGTTACATGTCCTGTCAAAGCAAGTGATTGCTTCTTTATTTACATAGAAAAATAGTAATAAGCTTTCATTTTCTTTCTTTTTTAAAGTATTTTATTGGAAATAATTTATTTAGAGATTCAAACATAGTAAAGTTACATTTGAAAAATATATGTGGCTTATGGGGCACCTGGGTGGCTCACTCAGTTAAGCATATGACTTCGGCTCAGATTATGATCTCACATTCATGGGTTCGAGCCCCGCGTTTAGCTCTGTGCTGACAGCTCAGAGCCTGGAGCCTGCTTCGGATTCTGTGTCTCCTTCTCTCTCTGCCCCTCCCCTGCTCACGCTGTTTCTCTCAAAAGTAAACATTAAAAGATTAAATATATATGTAATAGTGTTATTGAAATACAAATATGTGTAATGTACACTAAATTTAGAACAGATTCAGTATTTTAGTCTGAACCGATTTTGTGAATCATACTGTATTCATTTAATATATCTCTAGGATCCATCTTGACTTTTCTTTCTCTCCTTCGTAGGGCTTATTGATTCTTTGATATTTTCATATAAGTTTTTAAAAAGTTATGAAAATTTGAGGTGATTTCTAATTCCTTTGTGTTATATCTTAATAGTAACATTAAAATTAAAATGTCAGACAACATTCTTGTGTTTATAATTCTGGAAGGCTTAGGAGGCATGGTGACACAAAAAGTGATTAGTAAGCATATTCAGGTTTGAGAAGCACCATTATGCCTTTGTGCTTCAAGTTTAGGCCTTCCTAACTTCCATTTTTAGGGACTCTCTACCCTGTAGCTTTCTGAAATCTGCAGGCCATCAGCCAATTCAGCTGGATGAGCTTGAACTAAAATGGAATTTCTCAGCAATACTGAGAAATATTTAATGAACTAATGTGATGATTTTTATATGAATACTGTGGAATCAATGTATCCTTCTTTTTGTATATTAAAAATTGCCTATATTGGAAAATGAATATAGACTATATGAATAGTTTACAGTCAGTTTTACCACAGGTCACATCATCTCTGGGCTGAAAAAGTTCTTTGGCACCTTATTTAGTATGTGTGTTGTGTACCTACACAGCATTGTCTTGCAATATAATGATCAAATTGGTTTATAATATCAAATATAGAAAAAAAAATCAAATTTACACAAGTAATGAGTTTTCCTCCAAAGAATAAATGGGCCACACAACGTTGTGACAAGCTCAGTAGACGTGTTTTGTCAGCTCATACCTAGAGGAGTACTTAAACCCATGTTAGTTGTATTTTACCTGGTAGCATAATCACAGATAAGGTTGTCTGCTTAATCCCTGGGATTAGTTGAAGAGGCAGAATGTGGTGTTATCTGTCATAATCAGGACCAGGGTAGCTGCTCAGTCTGAAAGATGGAGAAACACAGTAAGAATCGGGCAAGGAGTTTGGGGAGAAGGCTGCTGCTATTTAACAGGCTGGGAATGTCACCCCAGAAGTGACACAGGGAAAGCAGGCTAATTCTAGACCCTTTGACATATTCCATGCGTGGTTCTCACTGGCAATGCTCCATCTGCTGATCAGATGTCCTGAGTCTTCCCTACTGGGCAGAGTGCAAGTGGGCAGGGGCAAGAAGCTCTGCTCTTTTGGCGCTTGAGCTCACGGCTCACCTTCTAGGGCAAATGCTCTTCCTGAGACTTCCATGAGGTGCTCTGCTCGTTGAAGTCCACAGATTTACAACTTTGAAGATTCTATATATCTCTTATGGAAAATGGGTGCCACTGCAATTTTGTAGTATTCCCCATGTGTATTTTCATGAACTGTTGCCAGGTGAGCGTATACTGCTTTATCAATGTTTCTAGGACTATCTGAAAAATAGCACAGGTATTTTTATGATAGGGTTATGTTCATAACCTATGTTTTATTAGCATAAAGCAAAAATTAATTCAGTGACTCATAGGCAAAGGTAATAAACTCTATTTCCCCACGCCACCAATTTCCTAATTTTGTGAAGGTGTGAACATTTCTATCTATGGCTGAGTGAATATGTGGAGAATTTCTGTTTTGGTTTCTTGGATGCTGTGCTCAAGTTGGGAGTCACTAGTACTTTTGCTGTTCAGAGTGTGAGCCAAGGGCCAGCAGTATCCCACATCACCTGGGAGCTTGTTAGAAACACGGAATCCCAGGCTGAACACCACATCAACTAAATCAGAGTGCATTTTAACAATATACCTAGGTGATTTGTAAGCACATTCAGGTTTGAGAAGCACCAGTCATGCCTTTGTGCCTCAAGTTCATACCTTCCCAAACCCCCTTTTTATGGACTCCTTAACTTTTCTGAAATGTACAAGCCATTAGGTAGCCAATTCAGTTGGATGCTTTTTAAATCCTAAAATCTACAACGTTGTGTGCCCTAAGTTGTCCTTCCTTATTTGTCAGAAAAGGGGGACTTTTTTCTTTTGTGTTCTTTATATATTTTACTTCTTTCCTCTTGATGATTTTTGCTTTTGAAGGCAAAGCATCACCTTTGGCTTTCAGAAAACATATTTTCTCTCTGATCAACTTGAGGACTTTTTTCTATGACATCTCCCTCAACAACATTGAGATACTGGGTTTCTGTTTACTGTTGAATTATCAGAAAGGTGGGCTGCCATTAATTTCAATATTGTGTGTATATATATATATATATATACACACACACACATATATATATACATATATATGTATATATATTTTTTTTTGAGAGAGAGAGAGAGAGGGAGGGTGCAAGTGAGCAAGGGGGAGAGAGAGAGAGAGAGAGAGAGAGAGAGAGAGAGAGAGAGAGAGAATGCCAGGAGGGACAGAAGAGAGAGAGAGGGAAGGAGAGAAAGAGAGAGAGAGAAGTGGAGCTCACCCAAAGCGAGGCTCATACTCGTCCAATGTGGGACTTGAACTCACAAACTGAGATCATTACCTGAGCTGAAGTCAGATGCTTAATGACTGAGCTACCCAGGCACCCTCAATATTGTATGTTTTCAAGTAGTTTTACAGTACCTCTAAAAATAAAACCACCAGGGGTGCCTGGGTGGTTGTTGGTTAAGGGTCTGACTTTGGCTCATGATCATGATCTCATGGTTCATGGGTTTGAGCACTGTGTTGGGCTTTGTGCTGACAGCTCGGAGCCTGGAGTCTGCTTCAGATTCTGTCTCCATCTCTCTCTGTCTTTCCCCCACTTGCACTCTTTCTCTCTCAAAAAAATAAACAGTAAAAAAAAAATAAATAAAACCACCAAAAAGACTGCTTGGTAGCTTTTTATGCCACGTTGAACTTTTTTGTCTTGTTTGACTTTTCTCCACATTGTAGAAATCTTTCATGATCCAGTAATTGCACCATTGGGTATTTACCCAGGAGAAGTGAAGACTAACTCAAAAAGATATATATACCCCTATGTTTATTGCAACATTATTTACAATAGCCAAGACATGGAAGCAACCTAAGTGTCCATCAATAGACAGATGGATAAGGAAAGTGGTGTGTGTGTGTGTGTGTGTGTGTGTGTGTGTGTGTGTGTGTGATGGAATATTACACAGCCATAAAAAGAATGAGATCTTGCCATTTGAAACAACATGGATAGACCTAGAGGGCATTCTGCTAAGTGAAATAAGTCAGACTGAGAAAGACAAATGCCATATAATTCCACTCATAAGTGGAATATAAAAAATGAATAAGCAAGCAAAAAGCAGAATCAGAACCATAAATACAGAGAACAAATTGATGGTTGCCAGTGAGGAGTTGGGCAAAATCGGTGAAAGAGAGAGGGAGATCCAGGCCTTCAGTTATGGAGTGAATAAGTCATGGGAGTAAAAATCAGAGCACAAGGAATACAGTCAATGGTATTGTAATAGTGATGCAATGGGACAGATGGTAGCTATACTTGTGAACATAGCATAGTGCATAAACTTGTCAAATCACTAAGTTGTACATCTGAAACTAATGTAACTTTGTGTGTTAACTATACTCAATAGTTAAAAAAAGAATCTTAGCCATAAGTCTCCTGTTATTTTATTCTAGAACTTTGAACCAGTTAAGGGAAAAATACTTATTGCACATTTTCTCATCTCTGTTCCTTTAGTTTTGTTTTCTTTATTCCCCCCCCCCCCACCCCACACACCCTTCTTTGTTATAAAAGGAAAAAAATCTTCATGGGACATGTCGCCATTTTGAAATTTAGGTATGTGTGTATATACTATTTTTGCGTGTGTATCAGAAGTCACATTTTGAAATATTCTCTGTAAGTCACACTTAAACCTTTTTAGTTGGTAAAGGCCAACAACATTATGGTTTGTTTCATAAGACCTCTCTTTACTTTGAAACCATATCCTCTGTTTCATTGTTTTCTCTAAAAACCACACAGGATGATGAAGAAATAAAGTGAGAGAAGTCTGCTGAATTAGACATACAACATGCTATGCTAAGTATCATTTATTAAATTATATCTAGAATTTCATGGCACAAGGAGTAGGATCGTCTGAAAGTGACCCCGAGAGCTCACTCTTAGTTACCTGAACCACTGGGCCATTTGGAACTTGGAATACCCTTCCATCACTGGGAGAAACCACACTTGAACCCAGTGTCCTATAAGACTTATGGCATTATTTTACCCTCTCGTGGGAACCACAACTTTGTGTGGTCTCTGCTGTCCTTGGGTGCTGAGAAGCTGGCTTTCACAGTTACTTCCTCTAAATAGGTAATATGCAATCCAGACCACCTAACATTTAAGTTATCTGCTTATGTCTTCTGAGAAGGTTGCTTTCATGCTTTCCCTCTAGTGTGGAGGGGTCTTTTTCCTGAAATACTGGGCTGACTGTCCTTCAGCTGGCCTGGGTCCCTGCATACTTCTTCATGGGGAAAATGGTAGAATCAAAGGACCTGTGACTTTTCTTGCTGCTGACTTTTTGAGTATTCTCAATAAAACCTATCTTTTTAACCCTTACAATATGATATTATAAAATTTACCCTGAGCTCTGGTGGCCACCACAAAAGGACCCATCTTGCACAACACATTTATTGGTGATCATCAAAGCTTTGTTCTGCATGCCTCACTTTGGGCAGTTCGTATCTCAGTTCGAATAATTGTAACATGGATTGGAGTCACTGGCCGTGTTCATATTTTGCTTTGGAGAAAATGTCTTCCTATTTAAGTCTATTAACTCATGCATCTTCTTCTCAGCCATCTACCTCCCTTATTCACATCTCTCCTTGCCCAGCTAAGATTCCGTGATGTATTGTTCAATAATACTGTTGCTAGTTCCCTAAACTCCCTTCCCCTCTGTCTTCTTTGTGGCATCTGCCAAAGCTGCAACCGTGGAAAAACCAACCCCTTTGTCTCCATCTGCACCTGACCAACCACTACTGGAGAGAGTTACACAATAGGGCATGTTGATTTCACAGAAGATTAGTTAAAATGACTTCAAACTGTATAGTCACCCTGAAATGATTCTCAGTCTCTCTCCCATTTTCCATAATGATTGTTGCAAACCTCTTCTTCCTTTCATCTGCTAGGATTCTCAGAAGGGGGTCTTGACTTTCATTTTCTAGAGAAAATAGAAGCCATTAAATGGAACTCCATTGCCTGTCCTATTCCCAGCACACGCAACCCTAACTGCATCTCTATCCATAATATTCTATTTCCCTTCACAATATGGGTATAATTATTTTCCTAAGGCTAAATCATCCTCTAGTGCTTTTATTTTACCCCCTCCACCTTTTAACGTACCTGAGTTGTGGATTATCTTTTCTCTGAGTATTCAAACTTTCTCTCATCTCAGTTGAAGCTTTTAAAAAGGCTCAAGTTTTTCCCCATTAAGAGAAAGAGAGAGGGGCGCCTGGGTTGCTCAGTCGGTTAAGTGTCCAATGTGGGCTCAGGTCATGATCTCACGGTTTGTGAGTTCGAGCCCAGCATTGGGCTCTGTGCTGACAGCTCAGAGCCTGGAGCCTGCTTTGGATTCTATATCTCCCTCTCTCTGCCCCTACCCTGCTCGTGCTCTGTCTCTTTCTCTCTCAAAAATGAATACATAATCAAAAACATTTTTTAAAAAAGGAGAAAGAGAGAAAGAGAGAGAAAGAAGAAAAAAATCTTGATTCCTTTATTCCCTTCTAGGTACTGCCCTAGTTTCTCTTTACAGACATATTTTTGAAAAATTGTTTCTATGTAGTATTTCTGTTTCTCTCCTGCTAGCAATTTCTAAATGCTCTCCAAGCTAATTTCGGCTTGTATTACTCTATCTCAGGATTTCTTAACCTTGGTGCTATTGGCATTTTAGGCTGAATCATTCTTTTATGTGTGCGGTGCCGTCCTGTACAGTTTTGGATGTTTAACAGCATCTGTGGTCTTTATTCACTAGATGCAGGCAGCAGCCCTCTCCCTCCAGCTGGGACAACCAAAAATGTCTTTAGACATTGCCAAATGACCCTCATGGGGCAAAATTGTCTCTGGTTAAGAATCATTCCTCTATGACTTTGATGATGCTAAATTTCATTTTTTTATGTGACTTGAAATCACAGTGGCATCTGACATTGTTAACTTCTCCCTTCTTAAGACAACATTTTTCTCTCACTTCCAATGACCTAATATTCTCTTGATTTTCCTTTTTCCTCTCAAACTGTTTCCTTTCTTTCCTTTCTTCCTCCTTTCCTTTCCTTTCCTTTCCTTTCCTTTCCTTTCCTTTCCTTTCCTTTCCTTTCCTTTCCTTTCCTTTCCTTTCCTTTCCCCCCTCTCCCCCTCCTCCTTTCTCTCTCTCTTTCTTTAAATCTCCTTTGCAGGTTCATCCTTTGCCAATGGATAATTAAGTGTTGGCATTCTCTTCTTACTCAACTCTCTTTCTGGGGAATCTCATCCCAGTCCAAAGCTTTAATTTCCATATTTATACTTCTGCTTCCAGCTACAAGGAACTAGCTTCAGTATGGTGAACAGGCCAACCTTCCTACCATCAGCAACAAAAAAAAGCTGGATACAATAGTTTACCCATACTTTGTGAGTCTTATCTCTATGTGATAGCCTTATCCTTTAGAGAGAAAAAAAAACTCTCCTAGTTCTATCTTTCGAAAGGTAAGAAAATTAGTTCTTAATAAGAATAATACAGATAAAGATGGAAATGATGGGGCACCTGGGTGGCTCAGTCTGTTGAGTGTCGAACACTTGATTTCAGCTCAGGTCATGATCCCAGGCTCTGTGCTGAGTGTGGAGCCTGCTTAAGATTTTCTCTCCCTCCCTCTGCCACTTTCCGCTGCTTGCACTCTCACTCTCTCTCTCTTAAAAAAAAAAAAAAAAAGGAAATGATATTCCTTACATTGGCCTGGAAGGGCCTACATAATCAGCCTTTAACCCTGCCTCTCACCTTTGTACCCTTCCTAACCTCATTCTCCATCACCATCCCTCTTCCTACTTGGCCATGGTTCAGTCCTTGCTCATGCTCTATCACAGGGCACTTTTTTCCTAGAATGCTTCTCTCACCCACATCTGCCTTTTTAACTCATCCTTCAGGTCTTACTTCAAGCAGACTTCCTCAAGCAGCACCCCCTGACCTTCCTGACCAGTGTCAGTCTCCCATTATGGAGCCCTTTAGTGGTCCCTGAACATCTCCTTATGGCAGCTTTTCACTTTACAGTAGCAGCTTTACCCTTACTTGTGCAGTTAATGAGGTACCAGAATACAGTTGAGTGGTGAAGAGCAGGGATTTTGGAACCAAGAGTTTCCTCATCTTTAAAATGGGTACAGTAATAGAACCTAACTTTAAGGTTTGTTGTGAGTCTTGAATGACTTAGTGTTATGTACAATGCTTAGAATGGTGCCTGGAGCATAGTAAGCATATGTAAATGTCTGCTATAATTAAAAAAAATTAATTATCACCTGTTCTTCCCACTATTTTTGCTCATCACTTTTTTCTCAGTGCCAACACAGTTTATGACACATAGCAGGCTTATGGTAACTGCCAAGGTAATGCATAAATTAAAATATTTGGAAAAAGAAATGCTATATAAATGCGAAACACGGTTGTATAGATGAAAAAATAGAGATTTTGCATTGTATTTTTAAAATGATTCTACTACTGGAATGCCTGGGTGGCTCAGTTGGTTGAGCATCCGACTCTTGATCTCAGCTCAGATCTTGATCTCAGGGTCATGAGTTCAAGCCCCACATTGGGCTCTGTATTGGGTGTGAAGCCTACTGAAACACACACACACACACACACACAAAAGAACATAAAATAAAAATGAAATGGTTTTACTATATTCATTCACTATTTTCATTTGCACAGTCTAAGCTGAGAGAAAATAGGTGATTTCTTAATTTTAGGAAAATTTAAATAATATTTTATGCCGGTTGAGTTCATTATAACAAAATCAGTGTAGTCAGAATCTTTGAGTTAAAATAGTGTAAATTTGAAATTTATATCCAAATTCAAATTTCTGTCTTAAATACATTAGAAGTAGATATAACTTTCCTTAACAGACAATGAAAACAAACATCTTAGACTTAGAGGTTAAGGCTTAGAAAACAATGAGCCATTTTAGCTCTTAAATGATCATGCAAGATTTTTTAAACAAACTTTCAAAGACTCAGTTTTTTGATGACAAGGTATTAAATAAATATGAATTGGACAAGAAAACTGGGCTCTGTAAGCATGTATCTGAGATTATGTATCTGGCCCAGAGATCACTGGATTCTTTGAGTCATTATGAATTATTAGATATTAATAATTTGAGAAATAATCATGCCGCATGAGCAACGATAATTCAATGCAAAAAATCTAAAGGCACGAAGAGATATTGATAAAGTAGTATCTTGTCATTTGTATTAGTCAGCTCAGGCTGCCATAACAAAATACTACAGATTGGGTGGCATAAACAACAGAAATATACTTCTCACAGTTCTGGAGGCTGAGAAGTCCAAGATAAAGGTGCTGACTGATTTTATTCCTGGTGAGAGCTTTTTTCCTGGTTTGTTGATAGCCACCTTCTCACTGTCATCACATGATAGTGAGAGCAAGCTCAGGGCTCTCTTCTTCTTAAAAGGGTATCAGTCCCATCAGATTAAGACCCTATCCTTATGACCTCATTTAACTTTTATCACCTCCTCACAGGTCTTATCCCTAAATACAGTCACACTGGGGGTTAGGGTTCAGCATATGGATTTCTAGGAGACACAAACATTTAGTCCATAACACCATTCAAAAGAAGGAGAGAATAGGGGCGCCTGGGTGGCTCAGTCTGTTAAGCGTCCGACTTCAGCTCAGGTCATGATCTTGGGTTCATGAGTTCAAGCCCCATGTCAGGCTCTGTGCTGATAGCTCAGAACCTGGAGCCTGCTTCAGATTCTGTGTCTCCCTCTCTCTCTGCCCTTCCCCTGCTTGCACTCTGTCACCGTATCAAAAATAAATAAATGTTAAAAAAAAAAGGAAAGAATATTATTCAGGTGAATATGCCAAAAAATTTTAGAGGAAGAGGATTTTGGGATTGACTTCAAAGGATTTGGACTTACAGAGTTGGAAATTATAACATGATCTGATTATTATATGTGGAAAGAAGAAGGCATATAGGATCTGTGTGCAGCCAGTGAGAATTTTGGGTTGATTGGTCTCCTAGTACATGAGAGGGAAATGAGCGGAAAGTATGTGAATTCCAAGGCATGAGAAATTTGAATGATGAGCTGTGGAATTTGTATTTTATTTCATGAGCAATAGGGAGCCACATTTTTAAAAAGGACTGATATCAGGGGTACCTGGGTGGCTCAGCTGGTTAAGCTTCCAATTCTTGGTTTCAGCTCAGGTCATGATTTCGCAGTTTATGGCATTGAGCCCTGTATTGGGCTCTCCCTCTGCCCCTCCTCTGCTCTCTCTCTCTCTCAAAATAAATAAATAAACTTTAAAAAAAAAAAGGAAAATTTAAAAAAATTAAAAATAAATATCAGAGCTGTTCTCACAGAATATTAATCTGAGAGAGATTTTAAGGGGCTGAAACTGGTAGCTTACTACTGGTCTGGTTAGGAGGTTGTATTACTAGTCAGGAAAGAGGTAATGAGAGCCTGATCTGTAATAGTGGTATCAGGTACTCACCCATGAGTCCAACATTGATCCTTCCTTAATAAGCCAGCTTTCTAGTGGTGAATCATACAAATAAACTAGTAATTACAATATAATGGGATAAGTGCTAGGATAAGATTCAATTCACTAGTACTATCTAATAATTTTAAACTTGAATATACCTAATCAAAATGCTCAATATTTACAAGGCAAAAATGGATAGAACTACAGGGAGAATTTGACAAATCTGCAATCACAGTGGAATATTTTGATTCATATCTCAAAATTAATGATAGAGCAGACAAAATATTAATAATGATATAGAAGCTTTGAATAATGCCAGTAACTGTATTGATGTTGGCTTAAATCAGAGACTAGCAGGGGCCCAGAGAATAATGTATCCAACAACTAGAGAATATACCTTGATACTGTTTTTCCTTTCCCCAAATTCTCTTTCACAGTCTCCATTTTCCCACTTTTCAAAAAAAAAGGAATACCTCTTATCCATCCCAAATTTTCCATGATGCATCATCTTGGGGAATACAAACTTTAGATGTATAATATTGGCATTGGAGAATTCTCCCTCTCTCTCTTTTTATTTTAGAGAGAGAGAGAGCATGTGTAGGAGAGGGGCAGAGGGAGAGAGGGAACATTTATGTATGTATGTATGTATGTATGTATGTATGTATGTATGTATGTATGTATTATTTGCAGAGAGAGAGAATCCTAAGCAGGCCCCACGCTGCCAGCACGGAGCCCGACAGGGAGCTCTATTTCACGACCCTGGGATCATGACCTGAGTGGAAATCAAGAGTCAGATGCTCACTCAGGTGTCCTGGAGAATTCCCTTTTAATCTTAAACCTTCCATAGGCCATTGTCTTTTCCTGTCTTATATGAATATCCGTTTAGAGTGAGTCATGACATGAGAGAAGTAGTAATGTGACCTGTGTTGGGATATTCCAAAGTCAGTAGTAAGATGCAGTTGGAGGACAGTTTTTGTTTGACAGTTTATTTGACCTCTTTCATATTCATATTTTGTCAAACAGTGAGTTACCCCTGAGGGAGTCACGTCAGAGCAGCACACTCAGGTGGGTCAGAAAGGCAGGCGGCAAGGATGCGGCCCCCATGCTGTAGCTGTAGCCTTTCCAGTCAAAGCGCTGGAGTCTTCAAGGGCTTACCCTGGCGAGAAGCACTTCCTGAATAAGAAACTGGGACAAAATGATAGATGTGGCCTAACCAATAATTACCTATAATTATGAAACATAAAGAAGTTTTTAACTATTAATAATAAAAAGAAAATGTATTAATTATGTTGAAGAAGTCTTGATTATCTTTCTCTTTTTCCCATAGAAAATGATATAAAAAGCCATCATCATTTGAAGGGGTGATTGAAAGTGTCAGCTCAGAGTCACCTGGGTTACTCAGTCGGTTAAGGGCTGGCCCTTGATTTCAGTTCAGGTCATGATCTCACGGTTGTGGGATTGAGCCCCATGTTGGGCTCTGTGCTGACAGCTTAGAGCCTGCTTGGGACTCTCTCTCTCTCTCTCTCTCTCTCTCTCTCTCTCTCTCTCACTTTCATTTCTGCCCTTCCCCCACTCTCTCTTCCAAAATAAATAAATAAACTTAAAAAAAGTATCAGCCCAAAAATGTAGAACAAGTGAGATATGTTCATGATATTTTCTGTTTTTCTAGGTTATATGATGTTTGTGGAGTTTATCATCCTTTAAATTTATAATTCGTTGTGATTTTATTCCTGTATTACATAAATACTTACTTTTGTACCAGTTTTTGTTAATAATGTATTCTTTTTTATTTTTAAAATTTTTAATATTTTTTTGGTATTCTTTTTTTTAAAGAGGTCTGCAACTCAAGTTATATTTGAACAAAACCTGAATCCATCCTTAGACCTGATCTTTTTCTGTCTATTTCTCTCATCATTGCTTTTCATGTTCTTAAAAGCAGGACCGGGGCGCCTGGGTGTCTCTGTCGGTTAAGCGGCCGACTTCAGCTCAGGTCATGATTTCGCGGTCCGTGAGTTTGAGCCCCGCGTCGGGCTCTGTGCTGACAGCTCAGAGCCTGGAGCCGGTTTCAGATTCTGTGTCTCCCTCTCTCTGACGCTCCCCCATTCATGCTCTGTCTCTCTCTGTCTCAAAAGTAAATAAACGTTAAAAAAAAAATTAAAAAAAAAAAGCAGGACCTACACTAACACTAATATATATGGGATGCAGAACAATATTCCAAAAATACCACCTATGACTTAGTGCCCTAAATTTTAGAAAAACAGCTTTATTAAATTAATTCCTCCCTCTCCAATATTAATATGTTGTTCCAATTATTAGATGCAAAATAAAAACAATATATTTTAAGTTTCACTAACAGAACTTCTATTCTCACTACTTATGTATAAAAATGAGATTTTTTAAAGTACTGTAGGTGTAAATAAAAAATAAGAATAGCTAAATCCTGACTTATTCTCGCAATAAAGTATTATTAACCCATGGATAAATAAACTTTTTAAACACATTTAAAAATATTAGTCAACTTAAAAATTTGTGAAGGATACACGGCTTTCACATTTCTTTAAGGGCATGCAAGCAAAAACATTTGGAGACAACTGATCTAGGCAAATAACTATGAAAGGCTGTATAAATCAATCATGCAACTCCTTTAAGGGAGCCACCATCTATTTTTAACTGTCCTGTTGGCAGATTTCAGCAGACAGCTGTATCAGATGGGTGGAGGCTGCCTGATGGTGTGGAAGAACACAGTGTTGGCCCACTTATTTTCAGTTGTGAAACCTTCCCTTCAAATCCTAAAACTTAAATAATGCAATTGAGGCGAGCATTTTTATAGTTTGGGGTGGAAATAACTCCCATTCGTACTGTATAACAGAGAGCATGGGGGTCCACAGGCCTTGATGGGCAACAGCTCTGATCCATTTTCTTCACAGCCTTCCAGTCTTTTATCTGTCCAGGAATCCTAGGTACTTATTATTATCAGTAATTAGGTGCTCCAGATCTCCCTGATGTGGTATTGTTGACAAGTCCACACTGGAGGTTGGTTTTCAGTTCAGAATTGTCCCTAGATAGTTGGGGCTAAATCTCCAGCTTCCGGAAGCCCTAGGGGTGGAGCACCAGCGGTAGCTGACTTTTTACAGTAGGCCATCTCGCTTCCCTCATGTTATTCTTAGAGGAGAAGGGCCTATGCAAACTGACCATAACTCCAGAACCATTGCTTTTTTCGTTTCTCCCCCAACCACTTTCCCAGGGTTTGAATCTATCAGATCTCTCCAGGCGAGCAGGTTCAGTTTGGATTCTAGAAGCTGCTACTTCATGGACTTCCTACTGCAGTAAGCCTACTAGACCTCAGTAATGAAATCCTTGAAATATGCACAGTGACTTCTCCAGAGTGCATATTTGCCCCCAGGCCGGCTGGATTAGGGCAGAGACTGCCTCATGTGCCCTCTCAGCTCAGTTCTGTGGCTCAGCGCTGGGCATTGGTTCTTCCTTTATGCTTTTGCCATAACTTTATTTCATAAACCCCATGAGTTTCTCTGTCACTGGCTTGGATCAATACAATCCGGGCTTCCTATCTCAGGGAAAAGTCGGTAGGTATAGGGATCTCTTGTTTTCAAAAGGTCATGTTAGGCCACTTCATTTTTACAGAAAACCTATAACTGGAAAAAATTCAAAGAGAATTTTTGCTTTTATGAAAGAAAGTGAAAAATAATAATAGCATTTGATGTTTGTTTTGCAGTGAACCATTATATAGAGGCAGCGTGCACCCCCAGCAATGAGAGTGGCCACTCCAAGCTCCTCCCTGGGAACTAAACTCAGCATCTCAAATCAAGCCGCCAGAGCTTTGAACTGTGTGAGCATCTGTGCTTTATCTTGACTTATTTTATGCATCTGTTACCAAGATGTGTCCTGAGGTATCAGAAAAGCCTAAGAGAAATTATTTTTGCATCTGGGAATACTCAAAACATTTTCCACATAAATGAATGGTAATTGCTTCTTTGCTTTATGCTATTCTGGCTCACAGAAGTTTTCATAGGAACACTCTACTTTTGATTAGCAGGGGAATCCAGGAGAGGGTCTCAAGTTACCTGAAGCAAAATTTCCCTCCCTATGGCTTTGCTAAGAGGGTAATGAATTCTCACACACTTGTCCAAAGCTGACGGTGTATTGACCTTATAGGTACATAAGTAAAAGAGGATATTCAATTGACTTTGCAGAACAAAACCAAACCCCCCTGCCCAATTCCAAAGTTATCTTCTATTTCGTTTTTTAAAATATTTTATTTTATTTTAATTTTTAAAAACATTTTATTTATTTATTTATTTATTTATTTATTTATTTATTTATTTTTATGAGAGAGAGAGAGAGAGAGAGTGAGGAGCAGAGAGAAAGGGAGAGTGAGGGGCAGAGAGAGAGAGAGGAAGAGAGAGAGAATCCCATGCAGGCTTTGCACTGTCAGTGCAGAGCCTGAAGCGGGGCTCAAGCTCACCTGAAGTGGGGCTTGAACTCAAACAGATCATGACCTGAGCTGAAATTGGATGTTTAACTGACTGAGCCACCCAGGTGCCCCAGTTATCTTCTATTTCCTCATATTCTGGGACCATAGGGCAGATAAAATAATAATGCTAGTAGTAATAAAACTAAGCTGTGGTGGACTACTCTCGTATTCAGATAAAACTGGAAACACTCTTAAATGGGAATGAAAGGCTTGAGTTCCACCTGTGTATTTGGCCTCTCTCTTTTATAGCAATGCTGACCCCCCCTACCCCCACTGCCATATCCAACTGATGGCAAATTTCTTTTTCAAAGTTTGTAGAGTCAGTTTGAAACATATTTCCCCATATTTCCCCCCAACCATACCACATCATATTCAACAAACTTATCCTTATATAATTCCAGTGCCTCTCTTGTCACCATTTTCTTCCCAAAGATCTCCCTCCTAGAACCTTATTTCCTCTGCTCCTCTGAGGACTAATCACTCTCTAGGCTGCTTATGGAGGTCACGATAATGGCAGGTCCTGGGGGTCTTCAACTACATAGTCTTCTGTAGGGTTAAATTCAGCGTGACAGGATTTCAGTTGTAATAAGATGTTAAGTGAGATTTCCCCCCGCTCTTGGCCCAGAATTATAAAGTACAGATGTGAGGACCAGAGACAGTTAATTCCCCATATTCTAAAGAGAGCCACCAACTAAGCCTCATACCTGCCTTTCAGGGCTTGAAGGAAGACTGGAGAGGTGAAATTTTGTCAGAGACAAATATCCAGCTGACTGAGATAGTGATGGTGGAGGTGGTGAGAAGGGGTCAAATTCTGGTTGTATTTTGAAGGGAGAGTCAATTGGATTGGATATGAGGAAAAGAGGAGTCAAGCATGACTTTACATTTTTAGACTACTGAAAACTGAAATTGAAAGTATGAAGTTGCCAGGGATGCCTCAGTGACCCAGTCAATAGAACATCTGACTCTTGATCTCAGGGTTGTGAGTTCAAGCTCCACATTGGGTGTGGAGCCTACTTACAAAAAAAAAGAAAAGTATGAAGTTGTCATTAAATGATGTGAGGAAAATTATGGATGAAGCAGATTTGGAGAAGAAGATCAGGAGTTTAGTTTTGGACTTGTAGAGTTTGAAATCTGTATTAGAAATTCAAGTGGGGATGTCAAAAGGCAGTTGGATATAGGAATCTGGTGTTCAGTGTGGGGATCTGAGGCACTGATAGAAACTTGGGAGTCCTGATTTTATAAATGGTGAGAGCTCCACTGAAATGCATGTAGCAAAGAGAAAAGTTTCAAAATGTCAGCTCTGGGGATACTCAACAATAAGAAGTGAAGATAAAATAAAACAAAAAACAAAACAGGAAAAGGGAACTGAGATGGAACAACCAATGTAGAGTTTGGAGGAAAAACAAGAGAGCTTGGCATGCTGGATGAGAACTAGAGGAAGGGTTTTCAGGAGGGGTATGAGGGAAGGGCTGTTGATGGATCCAGAAAGAACAAAGATTCAGTTGGTAATCCGATGAGAGCAGTTAGTGGGGCTGAGTGGGAGAGGAACTGAGGATGCCAGTAAGACAGTCCTTTCAAAGAGGTTTGCCCTAAGAAGGAGCAGAGAAAAGATGGAGGAGGAGTAGGCCGTTAGGACTCTCTCTCTCTCTTTTTAAAATTTATTTATTCTTGAGAGAGAGCGCCCAAATGAGTGGAAGAGGGGCAGAGAGAGGAGGACAGAGAATCCCAAGCAGACTCTGTGCTATCAGTGCAGACCCCAACTCTGGGCTGGATCCTACAAATGGAGAGATCATGACCTGAGCGGCAATCAAGAGTTGGATGCTGGGGCGCCTGGGTGGCGCAGTCGGTTAAGCGTCCGACTTCAGCCAGGTCACGATCTCGCGGTCCGTGAGTTCGAGCCCCGCGTCAGGCTCTGGGCTGATGGCTCGGAGCCTGGAGCCTGTTTCCGATTCTGTGTCTCCCTCTCTCTCTCTGCCCCTCCCCCGTTCATGCTCTGTCTCTCTCTGTCCCAAAAATAAATAAACATTGAGAAAAAAAAAAAAGCTAAAAAAAAAAAAAAAGAGTTGGATGCTTAACAGACTGAGCCATCCAGGCACCCCTTTGGTTTTTAATATCAGGGAAAAAAACCAGTATGTTTATTTACTATCAGTAGGACTCAGTTGAGTTGTAAAAACTGATGATATAAGAGAGAAAAGGGATATGTATCAGTCTAGGTCCTGGCAAGAAGCAGATGGTGTGCACAAGTTGGATAATTTGAACTTTTTTTTTTTCTTTCTTTCTTTCTTTCTTTCTTTCTTTCTTTCTTTCTTTCTTTCCTTCTTTATTTCTTTTTACTTTTTTAAAAAAAGCGTTTATTTATTTTTGAGAGAGAGTGCACATACCACCAGGGGAAGTGTAGAGAGAGCGGAGGTGAGGGTGTGGACAGAGGATCCAAAATGGGCTCCACACTGACAGCAGAGAACCCAGTGCGGGACTTGAACTCATGAACCAAGGATATCATGACCTGAGTGAAGTTGGATGCTCAACCAACTGAGCCACCCAGGCACCCCTAATTTGAAGTTTTAACAGGGATTATTTATTATACAAAATTATGATCAGAGTATAAAGAAAACAAAGGGATAGAGTAGTACCCTGGGGGTAAGTTACAGATTGGTATTAATACCAATTAGGGGAGGGGAAAAGTTACCAGAACCCGGAAAAGGGGAGCTCTCTTAAGACCTACCTGTGCCATTTGGTGGATGGACTAAGCCAGCCCACAGGGAAGGAGCTGGAAAAATAAATTCCCACCTCCACTTTCCTCCCTCCTACACATCCCAAGCCCTTTCCTGGGCACCCCTGTCCTTCCCACTGGACAGAACAATATGGAAGCTGGAGGGCAGGGAAACCCGTTGATTCAGGGCAGACTCTCTGGCAAAGAGTAGGGCAGGGGCAGGAGGAAAATGGATCTCAAGGGGCAAACAAAAAATTCTGCACAGGGAGAATCGCTGGAGTGATGACCTTGAGTAAGTGAGAGAGGAAGAACCTGGTGTACAAGTGGAGGGATTAGCTATAGAGTGGGAACACCTCCAGGTCCTGCTCAGGACAGAGAGAAGGCAGACTGCCAGGGTGCACATGCTGGCAGGTTGGGTGATGTGATGGTAGGAGTTTAGAAATGGTTTTCTTCTTTGATTCCTTCATCTTTCTCAGGGAGAGAAGAAGCAAGGTCATCAGCTTGAGCGTAAGGTATTTGAATGTGTGCATGGTATTAAAGAAGCTGGGTAATACTTCTAGTTCTGAGTTGTTTGCTAGTTGGGGACTGCCTATACTTTTGTATTTCTGCCATTCATTTTTACTGTGCCGTACTCTCATAAACATACTCTCTTTTCTAGTCAGATCCATCTCCCAACTAGTGCCCTCCAAGCTTATGTATTTACATCCTTTTATCTGAAAACAAAAACAAAAACAGCAAAAAAACTGACACATCCCTTTGCTCATCTATTTTCCCTAATTCAAGGTATGTGTCCTTCATGAAACCCTCTTTAACTACTCATCCCACACTGTCATTTCTCTTCAGTGTGCTCTACTTTGACTTGTTAACGCCACATATGCCTGGCTTTGTTTTCTAGTTGTTTCCTGTTATCCTTGGTCTCTGCACTTGATTGTAAAATCATCTATGGCAGGAATAATTTCCTTTTTGTCATCTTCCCATGACGATGAGCTTAGACTTATAATAATTGCTCATTGAATTGTTACTATACCCAATACCCACTCAGAACCTGCAGCAAATGTGTGTTTACCTCGCTGGCAATGAGTTTAATACAATATTTGTTTTTTAGCTATATAATCCAGATGAAATTGTGATTACCACTTGAAAGGGAAAAAAATGTCTTTTCCAATGGTGATTTTTAAATTTAGTTAAATAAGAAATAATAGCTGAATATGAACCAGATGCATTTGCTCAACATATTATAATTATTGCAGGAAAATATTCTGAGTTTGTTTTTATCTTATAAACCAGAGATTCTAAGTCCTGGTTGTATTGGTTGTGTACCTGAAGGCATTAGAAATTGAGCATCTGGGGGGCTCCTGGTTGGCTCAGTTAGTTAAGCGGCAGACTCACGTGGTTCGTGAGTTTGGGTCCTGTGCAGGGCTCCATGCTGACAGTGGGGAGCCTGCTTGAGATTCTCTCTCTCTTCCTCTCTCTGCCACTCCCCATGTGCATGCTCTCTCTCTCAAAATAAATAAATAAGATTACAAAAAAAAAAGAAAGAAACGAAAAGAAAAGAAATTGAGCATCTGGGAGCCAAACACAAAAATAAGAAACTGAGCATCTGGGAGCAAGCTTAAGAGATGTTTGACTGAGTATGATCCTTTCTGCTTCCCTTCTCCTTGCTAACTCCTGTGAAACTAGTCACCAAGTTCTGATTGTAGGTTTGAAATGACTCTTAATTCTCTGGGCATCTGACACATAACCTGTTCCAAACCAAGCCTTCATATTCTCCCTAACGCGCTGCACTGTCCTCTGATCTTCATGCACCTTCTGGATTCTGTCTCCTATCTACACACTCAATCCACCCAATTCTGTCAGCTCTACCTTCAAAATACAGTGTCCTTCAGACCTCATCATTTGTCCTGCTATCATGCTTTTCCAGCCCTCTAGATAAATGTGAATCATGGATTTCATATATATTATATATAACTGTTAGAATATGTTTTCTAATCATTTAAATCATTTAAAACCGTGAATTGGGGCTCCTGGGTGGCTCAGTCGGTTAAGTGTCCGACTTCAGCTTAGGTCATGATCTCATGGTTCATGAGTTCAAGCCCTACATTGGGCTCTGTGCTGACATCTGAGATCCTGGAGTCTGCTTTGGATTCTGTATCCACCCCCCCGCCTCTCTCCCCTTCCCTAACATGTGTGCGGGTGCATGAACGCATGCTCTCTCTCTCTCTCAAAAATAAATAAATATAAAAAAAAATAAAACCATGAATTGTGTTGTTTCCCCACTCAGAAGTCCCCGCTGGCTTTCTATCACGCCTAGAGTAAAATCCATAGCCCTCACGGTGGTTACAAGGCCTGTTCTCCCTCTGACCTCACCACCCACCACCCTTTCCCTTTCTCATTGCACTGCAACCACACTGCCCATCTCGCTGATCCTTGAAAACAGCACGCGTTCTCTCACTGCTTTTTCGTCCTGGAGTAAGCTTTTCTCCAGATTTCTGTGGGGCTCATCTTTTCAGTTAACTCAGCTCTCTCCTCACAGTATTTTTTTTTTTCTCCTCACAGTATTAACTCCTCAAACGATTGCATGTTATTGTGATTTGTGTGGGAATAGAGTTGGCAGAGGATAATGCTAGCATTGATCATTCCTCCAAGATTAGCTGTTTGTCATCTCTCTAAACATGACTGTTCAGGTTTCATAAGGCACTTCAACTTTCTACCTCTTTGGATGTTGTTTGGACACAATGGAATGTTATTCCTAGAAAAAGACCCCTAAAGACATGAGGCATTTTTACTTTTGCAAAACCAAACTGCCTTTTAGGATGTCCCAAGATCAAACGAATCCCAACATTGCCAGATATCAACCTCTTTGAGTGTGGGTTATTGAGAAGATGTAGGCTAATCACAGTCTTATTTAGATTTCTGAGTTTATATTTCAGGTAATAAAATTTCTCTGATAATAACACCTTTTTTTTGGAACACCTATAGAATTACCTCCTGTTTTATTAATGCCAGATCTACTTACTCTTACTGGATAATGCTATGAATTTCTGTCAAGTATATGTGTAAATACATGAATATATTTGTGGGCATGTATATATAGCACTAATTCTTTCTCCTTAATGTCTCTCATTTGTAGAAATAATATTCCCTGTTTAATTTGATACTTTTCTTCTAGGATTTCTCAATAGTGTCAATTCTGAGGTAGACTGGCTTTATAGCAGACTAAGTATGATATTTTTAATTAACGTTGTGCTGACTCATTTGACTATTAGTACTTGATAAGTCTTTGTAGGTATGTATTTCAGGAGACCTTATTCCTTCTCCCTGAGACCCTCCTACTCTTCTAGAAGAATTGTGCAAAGAATACAGTGAACTGTCTCAGTCCTCACTCTTCAGGGGTAGATGCTTTGTGGGTAGTGCTTTGAGGATAGGTGGGTAGAAAGAGAGTAGTTACCTCCCTCTCCTTCCAGTGATCAGACAGAAAGGAAAACATGGGTAGCCATCAAGGGAGATAAATTTGCTTTTCTGTACTCAGTTGCTCAGAATACTGTCATCTACTGCCACCATGTGGGTATTTATAATTACTGATTTCAAACTTGAGTGTTTCCCTGTTGAACCTGGTCCTTAGCTGAAATACAAAGAATTCTAAGTTTGTTTTAGTGTTCTTCAGCCTCAGATTGGCTCCGAAGTCGCCTCCAGCTTCCTTGTACTCTCTGACCCACAATGAGTTTCCATTATTACTTTTTCTCTCCTTATGTTGCACTCTGTTAAAGCAGTACTAAAGTCATGCTGCTGATACTCTAAAGACTTAATTTTTAAGATTTTAATTAATTAATGACTTTTTTAATTTTAGAGAGAGAGGGCTTGTGAGAAAGGGGAGGTGGGGGGGGGGTCCCAAGCAGACTCCATGGTCAGCTTGGAGCCCAATGTGGGGCTTAATCCCATGACCCTGGGACCATGACTTGAGCCAAAATCAAGAGTTGGCCACTTAACCACCCAGGTGCCCCAATGACTTTTAATTTTTAACACACCAGTTTGAGACAGAGAGACCCTAGAATGTTCCCCAATTATCTTTGTTTCCTGATATTCATGCCTGTGTACCCCCTTCACCTTGAGTGTGGGTGGGACCTGTGACTAGCTTCTAACCAATAGAATATGGCAGAAGCGATGGGCTGGCACTTCCATAATTACATTACATGGTATCATAACTTTCATATTGCTAGCTGACTCTCTAGATTGCCTTTTAGGCTTGCATGCATGAAGCAAGAAGCCGTGTTGGGGAGGCCCAGTGCAAAGGAACCAAGGGCCACTACTGGCTGCCAGTAGGCAAGAGACAGGGGCTCCAATCCAACAGAACATAGACAGTTGAATCCTGCTCACCACCACGCAAACCTGGGAGCAGATGATTCTCCCTTGGAGCTTTTGGAAGAGATGCTAGCCCTGTTCTGGTACTTTGATTGCAGCTTCGTGAGAAGCCAAGGTCTGGGTTAAGCTATGCCCAGATTCTCTGAGATACTAAATGTGTGTTGTTTTTAGCAACTAAATGTGTGGCAATTTGTTATGCAGCAATAGCTAAA